>NW_006800506.1:144918-251228 GCF_000485575.1 Poecilia formosa
GAATCAAACATTTGCCTGTAAATATGTTCTAGCCAAAATTCAAGTGGTTTCAATTTAGTTTCACCTGGTTCAATTTCCGTAAATGATAAAACATAATAAAATAAATAAATAAATAAGTAAAAATAAAAAAATTACCAACCAACACCTTTTGTTATGAAATTATTAGCTGGTAAATAAAATAAAAACATATTCAACACATTAGTACAGCTGTACTAATTTTAAATCAAATCAGAAGGGGCTGAGCTTTTCCCATGTTGGTGTTAGAAGCATATTTTTAAGTTGCATAATCAACCTTTGCTACAAATGCTAAGCAAACAATACAGGGAAGTTGTGGTATTGCATTTTAGCCAGTAACATGCTTTGAGTATGTCATTAGCCAAAAAAGATACACACAGTACACATTTTATCTATTTATATGACCTCAATGGAACGCTTGTTGATGAAAACTAGAACGATAGAAGCTCATTTTTAAATGCATTATCACCTGTTTGTGGTATCTGACAGCAGATCATGCTAGAAGCCACACCTACTGGGTCTGCCTGCCTGTATCTGTGGTTAAGCCAGTTGTCTGGATGTCTGGTATCATCAATTCATAGAGACAAGCATCTGCCCAGGTCTCCTAACTGTACCTCTGTCCTCACTGGCCTTTCAGGCTGTTCTGCAGACAGCTATGTGCTATTGGCTCGGCAGTGCAGCTTATCATGATCAACACAGGAAATGTGAAGCCACATAGAGCGGCCGCTGACACTTTAATTTGTCACCAGCGATAGGGTTTGTCAAACTATTCATGGAGTTCATCAGCCAGCTGGCTGTATTTGCTCACTCTGTCGATGACTTTTCAGCCCTCTTGAGAAATCTTCCACCACCACGACCTTGATGCTTAACTGTGGCATATTTTTCACGAGCAGGTGCCATGTTCCTCCTCAGCGCAAGAGTATGCGCTGGGTACTGATGAAGCTAAATCAGTGCTTGAAAAAAAAATATTCCCTCAATAACTGAGACAATCACTTAATGCAAAACAGTGTTATGGTTGCAGCAAGGGGGGAGTACTCGGCTGAAGAGCAACCGGAAACTCTCAGGTAAATGGAAAGAACGACTTTCCAGAGTTCAAGGTGAACATCTTGGAAGCATTCACAACACTCTTAGCGAAAGGCTTTCCCTGGCATAATCACCATCACAAGCCACAAGGAGTAATTGTTACAAGTTTCTTCTACAAGGTTACACATCATCAGCTGTCAGATTCTGCTCATGAAACAAAATACAAAACTTGCTGAAGTTTAAACTATGCATGAGGAGGAGAAGACAAGGGTGTTAGTGTCATTGAACATGTTATGGTTGTTTGGTGGTACGAGAATAAGTGGTATACTATCAGAAATGGTTCCTCTACAGAGTTTTTTTGTTTTTTTTATAGGCACAACCATCCGTCAGATTTACAGTGGTGCAGATTAAAATGTCTTGTTGAGGTTAGACCTCAGAGGAGAATAGGCAGGCTCGTTTGTGATGACAGACAGCCAAGTAGCTGAAATGACCACTTGGTATATCCAAGGTATTCAGAACAACATGTCTGAATGTGCGACACATGAAACCTTAAAGCACATGAACGGCAGAAGACTAGACCGGCTGCCACTCCCATCAGATAAGAACAGGAAACTGAGGATACAATTTAAACAGGTACACCAAAAATTACCAGATTGGAAAAATACAACCTTGTCTGTCGAGTCTCGATTTGCAACTCTCAAATGGCAGGGTCAGAACTTGGTGTAAACAAAGCATGGATTCATCCTGCTTTGTACTGTTTAGGCAGCTGGTGGTGGGTGAGGATAGAGGGGATCATTTTTTGGCATGCTTTATGCCTCTTAGCACCAATTAAGAATAATTTATTTGCCATAGCTTAAGGAAAATCTCCATCACTAATATGTTACATTAATCAAGATAATGCATTCTGATGTTATATTATTGAAAGTTTAGAACTGCACTGATCTTTTAAAATCAAAATGAAGACCACATTATATAACAGTATTTTTTGTATTTATATAATTTAGGCAACACACAAAACAGGTTTTACAGTTGGAATAATGTTGACCATATATGTTTAGTCTTTAGATTCAAAATTCATGAAGTCTCAACACAGCACACATAAACATATATAAACACTTGCTTCCTTGACCTTACATTGTCCTGAAATATTTTAACTTCATAGCCGATGGCCCAGTGGCCTTCCAAAAGCAAAACAAATGGCCATTTTACAAAATTAATCGCATCCAAGTTCTATTTAAGCTACAGCTTCAGGTAAAGAAATGCTCAGCTGAAACCAATACCAACAAGATATAAGCATAATAGAAATGACCACCATCTCCCAAGTGCATTAGGAATTAGTTGAACTCTTCCAATCTACTTTAACATCCACTTTCTATTACACAACAGAAAAAAAAAGGTTGCATTCGAAAATGATGCATCACTCGGCAAACAGAATGAGATGATTCACTTTAATCTCTGAGATTTAATTTCCTTACTTCTGTCCAAGTGATTTGCTACTGCAGATGTCTTCTCTCTATGCTTAAGCCCTGCGGCCATATGCTCCAACTACACAGACTGAAGCGAAGGGCTTTTAATCAGTCTTCTCAATGATGGGGCACATTCTGTCATTAGAAGACACAAAGCTTTGAGGCTTGTTTGAGTCTCTCACTTCCAAGTATTTCAACTGAAGTTAGGTCTGAAACCCCTGCACCTTTTACTGCATTGTGTTTTTAACTTTGTGGCTTTCTCCTCTATTCGAGGTGGTAGCAATCCCACTGTTGTTCACAAACACATTTTGAACTTTATTTTCATACGGACGCTCTTATAGGAACACCGTTAATGTTGATTAATTTAATTCTTGAGCTTAACTTTAATTGTTTCCTTTTACAACACACACACACTTGTTTTCTGGGAAAGAACACAAATGCTGAACCAAAACAAACACATAAACATAAGCATGCATGAAGTACTTATTCAAGGAAAGTTGGAATGGGAAAATGGCTACTATTACAAAGAGCTTTTGATTTTACATCGTAGTTTGAGACTAATCCTTGTCCTTCCAATCCAGTTGGACAAAAGCATGAAAAGGAAAATGTACCGTTTTCTTCTTGGCCTCCACATAACAGCTTGATACACCATCAAGCTGAGCACACAGCCAAAAGCTGAAGAAACAATCCCCCCCTCCATCTCAAGCAGCTATTTTGGATTTTACCCAACTGTCCAAATATATAAATTTTAATATGGACAGGAGTTGGACAAAGGTTTATGACACATTGCATTAATAGGTAAACATGAACATGAACTTCCTCAGCAGAACTATTTGCTTTTTGACAACAAAACCTAGATAATTTCTGCATAAGGGCAGCCAATTTGAGAATTTAGATATAATAATACAAAGGTCGCAGGAGAGAAAAATGTAAACATATAGCCTAATGATATATTTTTAATGTCATTGACAGACCCATTATTTATTAATTGACCTAATGTTGACAGAATATGATGAATAAATAACAATTAATCCATACTGCAGTCCTGTGCTTCAAGTTTAGGTAGTTTAGTGGGATCCACGTGAATTATTTTTACATGATGTTGGGTTGAGTATGCTAAAGTTATCATACTCGGTAAAGCTAGCATGGTAGCTAACTTTAGCATGTAAACCACCATTAGCATAGTTCCTGAAATTTACTCTTGATGCTAACAGTATAATGCTGGGATAGTAGCAAAATTAGCTAATTAGTTCATGCTTGCATCTCAGCCAAACTTTAATACTGTTCAATTTTTAACTTAGATTTAACACCATGTTAAATTTGGAGTTGGTTTCCTCATTGTGGCAACCCCATTTGAACTACATTTCAGCTTCTGGCCTGTTGAATTTCTTCAACAGGCCTACATTTTTTTTGCATATTTGTCCTTCCAATATTTTTACTGATTTGAAATTTCCAACTGTATCTGCTTTAGCTCGGCTTTTCTTTTTTTTTTTTTTTTTCTCAGCAGCATATAAACTAAATGCTATTTTTCCAGCATTAAAATTAATTAAGGTTTTCATCTTCATTATTTAAAAAGCATTACCATAAATTTCAGACTTGCAATGAAATCAGATCTGCTTGTTTATGACCTTTACTTGTTGTTTAAAAAAAAAAAAAAAAAAAAAAAAAAAAAAAAAGACTGTTGACCCTTTGCTCATTTAAATTGTAATTATAAACGGCCTTGAGTCAAGCACTGGAGGGCTGCCTGACTTTCACCTCAACATTAAATAATCCTTGCCTCATTATCCAAATTGACTAAATGTTTCCGACCCAAGCTAAGAGATTAAATTGTTAAGAGATGTTAAAGCTGACTTTAAACTGTAGCACCCATCCACAGCTCTTGGAACGCGTTCCTGAAACAGATGTTGGACTGTTTGGTGTGTAGCCATGATTGTCAATACTGCAGAGCCCGTTTTAATCTTTTGGTGGGGCTTCATTCCTTTCACAAGGCTTGATTTATTTAAACTCAGCTGCAGATAAAGTTTAAACTCTGTGGTCTGGAAGCTTTTTGTTTCTGCATGAATACAAAAATGTAAATGCTACTGCTGGACATGGAGCAAAATGCCTGCAGATTGTTTATCCTTACAAAGAGCTATTACAAAATGTGACTGTTTTCTGTTGCTCAAACGGAGCATTTGTGTTTTCTCAATCAAATTGACTTCAGCCAAGCATTTTTGGGTGTACAGCACATGGACTTTTCATTATAAATGTGGAATCTGTTTGAGGTTTGAATTTAGTGTTTATGTGGGTTTAGTTAGTCTAAAGCTCCTAGATGTACATAAAAAAAAATAAAAAAATCTGAAAAAATGGGTGTTAGAGGGAAAGTCATCAGATCACTGTTAAAGAGCATTCCAAAAAAGTACCCTACAAAATTGGTAAAAGAAAAAAGAATAAAAAGGCTTTTGCTTTATAGATGCATGCTGCAAACACCCAGAGGATTACAGGTTCGTGGATCAATATCTCTGCACTGGGCTTTCTGATAAATATACAACAATGTGAATGCTATGCCAAATAACTTGTAAAAACACCTAAATTTGGCAATTATAATTTATTTTATTTTTTAATTAATCAAAATATCTACACTTCATTGGAATGCAATGATTTCTTTTTTTTTTCTCTGTGGTAATGTGACTAAAAGTTTTTCTTAAGCACTCCTTAAAATAAGGAGGCTGGTGCCTCTCCAGCTATCGGGCGAGAGGCGGGTCACCCTGGACAGGTCGCAAGTCCGTCGCAGGGCAACACAGAGACACACAACCATGCATACACACACTCACACCTAGGGGCAATTTGGAGAGGCCAATTAACTTGATAGTCATGTTTTTGGACTGTGGGAGGAAACCGGAGAACCCGGAGAAAACCCACACATGCACAGGGAGAACATGCAAACTCCATGCAGAAAGACCGGGGCCGGGAATCGAACCCAGAACCAGAACCGGTAATGGACATAAAAATTAAAATCTCCAAAGCTGTTTGTTGAAGAACTGCCAGTAAGAATGGCATCTAGGGTTTTAACAACTCTTCATAAATTCCTACAAGTGCTATCTGCATGCCAATCTGTTCTGGGGGTTGTTTAGCAATTTCTGGCTAACTATTGTAAATGTCAGTGTGTCTCATTAAGCATGGTGGAGGATTTCTGATGTTTTGTGACTGTTTCTCTTCCACAGAACTTGATGATTTTTTATAAGACAATAATAAGGCATTTTAAATAAGAATCCTGTGGACTCTGCCAGAAAAATGAAAAAGGGTCATCATTGGTTATTTTAACAGGTTAATTATAAAAGTGTTTTTGCCAACTCAAGACACAAAATAGTTCATCAGACAAAATAAACATTTTTATTGGCATCTCAGTCACCTGTGTGTTTACCTGGTTAGAGAACAGAAAGGCAGATAAATGCTCCAACCTCGTAAAAAAGAGGGGAAAACTCTAAAGACCTAAAATTTATTATTTTGATTTATCTTTAATATATTAACAGTTACAATATTTTTATTTAGAGCACAAATGTCAAATTTCTTGTTCATGTGCATGAACACAGCCAATTCTGAATCTATTGGTAAAAGGTTAGGAAGGGCACTCACAGCAGTAGTTTCAATCATTGTGTCGGGCACTGTCTGTATCTGAAGTCTAACTTTCGTATTGCACAGACAACATTGTTCATGCAGCCTAACAAGATTTTAGATAAATTTAGTGTTTCAAAAACCTATCCATTGCTTTTCTAAAGAAAACCCAACTGGGGAGCAGTTCCACATCCTCAGGACTCAGCCTAATGAGCAATGGCACTCCTTGTCAGAGAAACTATGATCTAACTAAAAGTCATGTTGCAGTGAAAAACATCCACGGGGACTTGAGTCAAGCTTCACCAAAACCCTAAGGGTAAACTTTGTCAAATAAAAGCAGTTCTGTAAATAGAACAGCCTGCAAACATGTACAGCTTACTGTCATATACAGAATGCAGATAATGCTATGCATCTATAGCAAGTTGTATATTAGGGCTCCCAGAGTCCCAGCAGTCAGCCATTAGTCTAAGCTCTCTGACCCTGTGTGAAATCCCTCAGCATTCTTTCAGCTTTCTGAGCGGATCCAAGCGAATACCCTCCGACAGCAAATGTGCGCCTCCACTGCACACATCATTGATACTAATGGGGACGGGTGTAGGATAGGGTGGCATGCGGATCAGAGTGTGCTGGGGTGTGATGTGTGGGTGCACACAAAGTAACCAAAGTCAAGATTACACAAATGGAGCTTGTGTGTTTGCTCCGCAGCGCAAAGATCAATTCATGTCACTGCAGCAAATGGTATGACAACCAGTCTCCTCCCCAACACCATCTGCCTCCTCTGTGACAATTTGTCACAGCACATCGAAGTGTGGCAGTGCCCTCATTTAACACTGAACGATAGCATGGCTTGGAGAAGAAAATGTAGAGAAACAGATGAAGAGGAGAAGAAAATAAGGGCAGAGGCAAAGCCCTCTGGGTAACGAGTGAGAGAGGTCAATGTGAGTTTATAAGAGGGCAAAGACAACGAAATATACACATGGGACATTTTGGTGACTCAAGTGTGAAACAGATACACACAAGAATATGGGTTTAAATTTGGATCAGGACATCGGATGCATGACTCTTTTCTCTGAGAGGCTTCATGTAAGCTTTAAGGACAAATAAAAAAAACAAAAAAAACAAAAAAACAAATATATATATTCACAATATAGCATGAAATAGGAGAGTCATCTGCAGTCCAACTGTGGCACAAAGTTAAGTACATCTTTCTTTACTCCAACAACATCATCCAGGCTGCAGGAACATAAATAAACAGAAAACCCACAAATAATTGTGATTACAAATTCTATGATCAAAAAAAGCATGTGGGTTAAAAGTTTATCTCAGTTAATTTGCAGTAAATCTAGCATCATCACAACAGAAGCTGGGGTTTCAAAAAGCCGCTTTGTGTTTTGACGAGCCACACAAAGACCTTTTCAGAAAGTTCCTGGCAAGTGGGCTTTGAGCAAATGTCTATACATGTAAAACTATGCTCTTTCACAGTGGCAGCGACATAGTGCCTGCATTATTAAGCAAGTGGGTGACAAGATATGTAAGCAATGCCCTTCATTCTTTTTGCCTCCCTCTCCCTTACTCCTGCATTTGGCAGAATAACACCTCCATTCAACTCAGCGGTCTGATCGCGTTTCATGCTTGTGCACCCGCACTGACTACCATTCTGTCCCATTCAACCTACGTTGATGCATCTTTGTGCCATCAATAATGACATTGGGGCCCCTCATGCCACCATGATGCCAGAGATCCAGCTCAGCAACAAAACCTCATTTTCATACACTCAACCAGGAATCAGCAGTGATGTTTCCCTGCCGTCAGCAGAGTGCATTGCCAACATGGTGGGCTTCTATTCACTTTGACTGATGCAGAATACTCTACTTTGGTCCCGAGCTGCACGTGTGCACAGCCAGCCAAAAGAGGGGATCACAGAACAGTGGAGCTTTGAAAAGCAAGCATGAATAGAGAGAACCAGAATGTGAACATTCAATGAGTGAAAAAAGGAGCTTGTGAGGAAAAAGCTATGTGTTAACCCTCCACTGTGCCTTTTATTCTTTGGTCAAGCTAAAACAATATCATCATAACCTGCAAAGGCAACATGATCAGGGAAAAACAGTAATACCTTTACCTAACACACTGCTAAATTTAAACTCCCAAACTTCTCCATTCATCTTCCATCAGAAACCTAGTGAATTGGAGCAGATACAACCTCCCCTGCAGCTACTGGAGACATTATTATAGGTCTTTATATGCCTTTATAATAAATACTGTTCACACTTCCAGCCGTTTAAAACTTTGCAAATATTTTTCTTCAAATTCACAGCTATGCACTAGTCTGAGACATCATTTTCACATGACAGATGTATAAGAAAAGGCTGTTATAAATCGTCAATATACAGAAAGAATGAATGGCTAATCATAAGAAGAGTTGCTATGTGCTGATCCAATCCAATCATGTGGCACGCAAAGTTTTGTTAATCTAAACAGCAGAAGCAATATTTATTTCCAGCCCTATAACAAAAAAATCAAGATGCACAATAACAGTCAAACACTGCGCCTATAAAGTTTATGTTCTAAGGATGTGCAAAGAAGCAAACAGAGGGTAAAAGGTCTTACAATGTCTGACATTTAAGTTACATTACAAGAGGAGAAAAGAAGGTCATGTGATCTTACAGTTTTGTCACGTCCAATGATCCAGTAATCTGTGCTCCTCCTACTTCTCCAAGGTAACAATCTGTCTTGTTGCGTGAAGGACAAAGTGGCTCGGTTGGTGGGCCGTCAAATGCTAAACCCTCCCTTTGAGGATCCTCCTTTAAGAATGCTTAGTCTTCAACAAACTTCCTGTGAAAGCAAACAGAAAACCACATAAGAATGCACAATACGAACAGCTGCACAGCAAACACTCTGCTTTAAAAACCTCAGGGGTTTGTCACATTTGCCTAAATGGTGGCCGGTGACCCACAGAGGCCCCATGAAGAGGGGCTTTATGTCTTCTCAGAGTAATCTCCTCAGTCACTGTGCCGTCATAACATCACAGCTAACACAAGCAGAGGAGTCATAAAGAGAGCCAGATGTGCTGGGGTGAGCTGGGTTACGGGCACAACTTGGTGATGACAATAAAGAAGCTGAGGATTTTTATGGTTCAGGAGGACTGCAGGGTGATGTTTGAGCAGTTTGCTTTTCTGCCTGGAAAACAATGGGTCCATTTGCGGAAACATGCCCAGTTAAATATCCTTACATGAAATGGGCCATAAGTTCAGAATTGTTTAATTCCCAAGACAAAGCTCCGCCCACTCTCCACAGATTGCCAGGAGTGATCTATAGAATAAATGCAGCACCCGGTGTAAGATGCCTACACTTGTGTTAAATGCAGGGTACATTATCTAAATGCACATTGTCAGTTTTTGAAACTGACAATGTGCAGGTTGGTTTATGGAAGATGTGGAAGCAGATATGCTCCAGGTTATTTGCTGCAAAACAAAAACAGTGTTATAGAAATGCGTTGGCGTACAAATTCTTAGTCATCCACATCTAGAGCAACAAGGCAAGTGGATTGCCATGTTTAGTCTGTTAAAAAGGGCTGCAAGTAGCTAGGAATGAAACCTATTATTTTATCTCACAGTGATACATTTTTAATGTATGTGATATATCCCATAATGTTTTCCATGTGCTTGTTTAGTAATTATTTGTATAACACTATTTACGATCAGATTATTGTGAAAATAAGATACTTTAAAGAATTCACAACAACAGAGGACAACAGCACAGCAAAAAGCCAGTGGACTTTTTTCAACATCAAAATTAATGGATCTGTTGAGTTTCGAAACAGCCAAAGAAAAATGTTTAGCTGGCTTTGTATTCTAGCATGTAGGTCTCGTCTCTTAGGTTTATTGAAACATCAGCTTTACCTGTACAAAGATATTCCCAAGCAGACTATTCACAGCTTTCCTTTCTCATTCAGTAGTTATTTACACGGCTTGTTATTAGTTCCATATAATTATAAGCATCCCTATTCTCCTTAAGCTTGCTTTTGTTCTTCACATTCACGTATGCAGCACTGCAAAGTCTGTCTCACACTGACATCCTTTACTTAGCCTCCCCACCCAAATAAACCACAGTATAGATAGGAGCATATGTTACTAATGAACTTCCTGGGAATCCATTATTGCAAATTCAGCATTCCAACCACATATGCTTAAGTAGTTTATGATGTTCATGGCTGAGTAACAGTAACTGGTCTATAGGTTTCCAGTAACTAAAGGAACCCCTGGAGACACTTTATCTGCATGTTTTCACCAGCCTCCCCCCTCAAGCCACTCAAGTAAAGCGTTGGGAAGAGGCATCCTCACTTTGGAGCAATTCCCTACAACCTTAGCCATGGATCAAGCATGTCCACTGACCAACTCCTGCAGCGCAGCAGATGAGCTGCTGTCTAAATCCCTGTTGAATGAGGCAGCCGGCTACAGCTGGTGTGAGCTGAACACAGCCACTCACTCCCATCATAGCACCATAAAGCCACTGAAGGCCTATAAATTCTTAACAACCCCAGACTCTCTGTAAATTAAGCAGAGCTGTGTGACAGCTTCAACATGCCGGTTTGTGGTGACTTAACCTGCGTGCTGTAAAAACTGGAGGGAGTCGGGGGCTGGCTGGTGGAAATGTTAAGGTCACTGTGCCAAATGACCAAATGTCTTAGTCATACAATGGCAGCCCGTGGAGTAACATATACCATCTCTAAAAACACATGGAGAGGAGGGTTTATTTAAACATAACCTTATAATAAATGCCTCTTTTTACAACAAATCTGTTACAAAGGTTTGTCTGAAAGGAGATGGAGAATAAAGAAACCACACACCGCCATGTTTTATTAAAGATTTTAAAACTGTTTTAAAATATATTGGCTGAGGGTTCTGGTTTAAAGCCAATGATGCACATCCTGCAGTAGAATGCAAAAATAAAAAAAGCTATGGAGAATTCTGCAAATGCTACATACAAGAACTACACAATATATTTTATCTCAAGCATCATAAAAGTACCACTTTATGTCACAATCACAATGACAACTTGTGACACATAGTGTCCCTACCCTACCCTAACCCATATTAATTTAATTTTAAGCCATGTAAATGTCTATAATTGTCTCCTACTTGTCTCCAGATATGACTAATTGTCATTTCCAAGTATTACCTTAATATATATGTGAACGTAAGCTGGAAATGAACCCAAACCAGTGCAGAAACTTGGGATTCAGGCTAAAGCAACCACCCATCAGAGACATGCATCGGCTTCACTGTGCTGGATTCCCAAAACCACTCAGAATATTGCTAACAAGAAGGATTTACTGAAACTCACCACATGTGCAAAACAAATTTAGATATCAAGGCCTAGAATCCCCATCTCTTAATTACAACCCGTTACTCTTTAGAAGCGCTCAATCAATTCCACCAAAAAAGTGTGTTCTCAAAAACAACATGTGGACTGGATAAGCAACATGATTAAGAGCCTCTAGCAGAGAGGTTAGAGAAATTAGGGTCGGCAGATTTAGCTAAAGAGGGCGCAGAATGAGGAGGACCTTCAGCCTATCTCTGTTGCTTGACTCAGACTTTCTCCACTCCAGTCTGAATAGAGTGGCAACCAGTATTGATTATACGGAATGAGATCAGCAGGTGGGACTATTATCAAGCGCTGCAACTTCAGCTGCTGAAGCTATTAGACAATGTGACTGGAATGCATAGGAGATGAAGGATAATGTTGCAGAAACTGTTTCCCTGGCAGACTGTGATCATTGCACCCTTGCGTTAGTAAGATTCTATAATTTCTAATCTTATTTCCAAGGAATAGCCCCACAGAGGGTTTCCCTTATCCTGCCATAATAGTTTTGAAGTCAGCCACATTTCCTTAATGAGCTTTTTGGAGCCCTACATTCCCATTAACACCACTCTAACAAACAATTTACTCCTTCAAACACCCACCTTGAGCATCCCCTTGCACTCCAGGTCTCACTTTCAGGAGTTTCGTGTCAATTTAATCTCCTCCTTTGAGCAAAGTTGGTGAAGTAATTCCTTTCCAAAAATTGCCCTAATTCTAGCAAAACAAATTTGTAGCACCATAGCCAAGCTCACCACATTCCCTATTATTACTCCTACCACTTTGTGGATATTTCCCCACAGTCCTTGCAGAGCTCATTGGGTTGTGGTCGTGATCAATGGCCCCTGACCGTAGGCGTCAAGGGGGCCCTGGGCTCCAGAAATGGAGGTATTAATAATGCAGGGTCCAGGCCTGTCATATCCTCCATTAGCACAGAAGAGGCGGGAGGCCCAATGGCTGATTGATTACTAATTAGATTAATTGCCATCTTTTAGACGAGGGGAGGAATTGGAGCAGTGACAATTATGACGGGTGAAGAGACTCACCAAAGGAAAAATATCCACTTACTCCTCTAAAAATAGAAATTTTCACAGCAGAAATGCAGAGGAAAGTACAATTGAGGAAAGAGGAGTCAGAATTTGAACACAAGAATTCAATTAACGGCCAAACAACTACACAGTAGTAAAAATAATGTCTAACAAATTACCCAATTCCCTCTAGGCCTTTCCCCACAATGCACCTGCTAAAAGCAAACAGCTCAGCTGCTCTGACCACAATGTTAACTAAAAACAACGGTCGTGTTATTTGCTGGTGTTTTCATTTGAGACAATTTTCCTCCTCCTATTCCCACATGCGTCTTGTTTGCCATTACAATGCAGAAAACAAAAAGGCCCAGAAATGTACAGAGAGCCTGAGCTCAATTTATTCTCCACACTTTCCCTTCATACAAAACTAATAAAGAGCTCACATCAAAGCTGCAGAGGACACACTTGGTGCCGAGTAGGGTAAAGAAGGATCGGACAACATGGTGGAGTAAATGTGCAATTATTTACTATGATGCTTTCCAAATAGCAACATTATTTTTGTGACACTCAACAATGAAGTATTAACCAGAACTAAAGCGTCCCCACATCACCAACACACAGCACCTTCTATTAAATCAACCTTTACCATGGAACATCTACAGTAAAAACCCAAAATTATTCATACAACTTGCAGATTTAGATTTAAAATTGTTTTCATTAAACTAAGCATAAGAAATTAGACAAGAATTTGTCAAAAGATAAAATGATGCAAAAATAGACACATGAAAAATTATATATATATATTTATTATAAGCTAGAGAAACGTACACATTTGTGGTTTGTGACGATGTTTACATTCAAAATCTCTAAAGTTTTTCGTGATAGCTCTTCTGCAGCTTAAAAGTTGTTTTAAAGAAACGCCAGAGAGCCTTCATGTCAAGGGTGCATAAAATATCACTTTGTTAAATTAAACACAATAAGTTTGGGTTATTTTTCTACCTGCTGAAGCTGTATTCATTAGCCACAAGAATATTAATAATATTGATGATAATGATGTTATAAAAATATTTATTTAAAAAAATAAACAAAAGCAACTAAGATTTTTTGGGGAAAAAAAATACTGGATTTCAAAGCTACAAAGAGTACATGAAATGTGTTTTGGTACCTTTCTTATAAAGCTTTTTAATTACCAAAACACCAGGTGAGTATAGTTTCTATAATACATGTATCTAACTAGTTATTTTTTTTTTTAAAGCAAATAAAAAAAATGTATCCGAAACAAACTATGTTTGGTTTTTATTTCCACACGTCTTAACAAGTGAAAAGCATCGCAATTAAATTCTCGTCAGGTTGAAACAATTTACTTTAAAACACATAAATAAGCAGTAAGTTTAGATGAAGATTGGACACAAATGAAGTATGTGATATATTTGGTTTATTAGGAGGAGTGCAGCAATTACACAATAACTTTCTCACTGTTAATAAACAGGATTTTCCTGTGAGCAGGTTGGAGCGATACTTAAATTACTTACCTAGTTGTACTTACGGTAAAATAATTGAAAAATGTCTGATAGACTTTTTTTCCATCCAAGTCAAACACATTCAGCAATGCCAAAACAATGTTTCCATTCACAGCATGAAGGGAAGCATGCATTTGTGCAATAGTTTCCAACCAACTGCCACAGTGGTATGACTGAACTCGTTGCACACCCACACTAAACATAAACAGCCTCACAAACAGCCAATGAATTTCAAATGGGGAGCAGCTTCATTTGTTTCAAAGCGCCACATCAGCAGCAGACCATGAGTCGTATCCTGCTCTGCTGGTTTTCAGAGATCTAAGGAGGGAAACGTCCCACCCTGCATTAGAGCATTAAGGGCAGTAACTAGTAGCCATTTCTGACGTCCAGCATGTAAAACCGGTGATTTATTTGTGGCAATCATGCAGACGACAAGCATTGGCTTTTGCTTTAAACTCCAAGTAAAGGAAATATCTTTTATCTTTTAATCAAATAAAAAAATAATAATCAGAGACTGCTCTTTATCAGCAAGTTTGACAAGGTGATCGTCTTTACACCTTCTATTCCTATAAATAATTTTTTGAGAGGCTGTCAGAGTTAAGTGGACTGCTGGACCCGATAATTATTCCACTCTCTCATTCTTCTGGGAGGCATTTCTGAGACGCATCCTCACAGCTGACAAAGTTCATCTCATATTCAACTCCACTAGTTTAGTAGAAAATGTGTAAAGACGAGGCTTTGTTGAGCTGCCATGACTGGAATCTGCTGGCACCCTGTCCCAAGGGACAATACGGCCAACAGAGCCATCCCCCTGTCAGAAACCGTCAAGAGCTGCCAATGACCTTTAAACGCCTTCATAAATTCTCCAAAACACTGAATTTGCTCTTGAATTTTCTGAAAGAAGGCATTATACAGTGTTTATGTATTAATAAAAGGTCAGAAATCTCTGGAATTCTTGTCTCCCAACTGTACTGATTTACTGTGGGGAAAAAAATAAATAAAGCAATTTTCATTTCTGAATATGCTTGGATGCGCATTTTCAAGGCAGCAAAAGGCACAATTTTACCCTTGAAGGAGGTCTGAGAAGCTCCGACTTCCCAGTCACAATACAGCAAGTTTTTAAGAGTTTGTATTTCTATCTTGACTTGTTGGTCTGTGCCCGCTTCTCCTTCCTTTCTCCTTCTTTAAGCCCAAGGCTACATCCAGCCTTCTCCTCTCTGCCCTAGAGGCTCTCTGCAGTGATGACATGCTGTGCTAATTGAAAGCGACCCTGACTCGTCCTTTTTCCAAACCACTCTGGCTGATGCCCTGTAGTTTTCTCTCCGCCGGAGGTTGACAACTGGCGTTTCAGCTGCGATGCTCTGCTGTGCAAACTCTGGCCTCGCTGTGTTGGCCTCTCACCCATCTCCCTCCACTAACACAAGGCCAAGTCCAAAGCTCGGCAGAGCAGGAAGAAACCGCAGATTTGCACCTTTTGTAAGTAACAGTTTGCCTTATAAGTGAAGAACATAGAGGCATGGATAATTTCATTTGGAAAGTTTTAGTAAAGGACTTAAAATAAATGTATCTATTTGCATGTTTTTTTTTAAAACCTATATTTAAATTGAGTGAAATTATTCTTGAGGGAATGAAATCCCTACAAAACAAAATGGCACAAATGTTGATATCCCTCACTGCTTTTAAAATAAATGCAACTGAAGCTGTTGTTTAGTTTATATGTGACTTTGTTTCTGATAAACGTTTTTAGGCACTTTTAACTGGTAATAAATTACTTCATATTTCTTTGATCTATGAAAGAGAAAAACTTGTGAACCTTTCTGGATTCTTTGTTATGCTCAGTTCTCTTCAGTTCCTGCTGCAGCAGGTTTGCTGAGACCAAGAGGATGATGGGAAAACATAGATTTCTGTCTGGTGTTGATTTGCCCATTAAGCTTTGATAAAAAGCCTAAATAAAGACGCATCGATGACCCATAACCCTCTCTGGTCACAACTGTATAGAAATATTGGAAAACAAACGGAACACAGATACCTTTTTGCAGACAAGCACATCTAATAATCCAGCTCAAACAACAATTGAAAATTTAATGAAGATGCAAACAGTCTCAGCCCATTCCCCCTTGAATAGGAGCTGCAAACTCTGAAGGACAAAAAGCACAAAAGCTAACCTAATAAATGAGCTGCATCTGCTACACAGACAACACGATTACATTCTCCTCATGCATAATTCCATTATCTAAAAAAAGGAGATATTCAACTAAAACAAAATGCTTGTACCTGCGGTGTTTCAACAGAGGTTGGGCAGCTTTTATCACAATCACAGAATAGAACTGGGGCCCGTAATGTAATAGCCTAGCAGTGTGCTCATAAATCACCCGAGGAGGCTATGTGCCACATGCGTTGACACTCCCAATCTGCCAACTTGTGTCTTTATTAAAGAGCACATTATACTGAAAGGCTCCTTTTCACCCCCACCGTCATCCTGCAATAAACGCCTCCACTAATATTTATGTGAACATGAAGATATGAACACTTTTTTTGCAGTCACAAATAAATGTTCCTAAACCTTCATGCACATATAGCTGAGCTCCGTGTAAATGTGGATTACTGAGGCATACAGACGTTGAGTATTTTTATATTTTTTTTCCCTTCTTTGTTCCCAATTACGTCAACTGTCTGCTTACCACTGCCGGTTATGCATCAACTCAAATATATGAATATCTATTTATATCTGATTAAACCAGGCAGTTAATCTCTGGATATTATTGGTCAAAAAGTATAAACAGCAGATTGTGTTGTGTATTGTGCTTTGTTGATGTGTTTTCCTTCTTCATGCTTTCATAAACTTTGACAGCTAAATTGGAATATGTCAAAAGCAAATGTCGTGTGAGCTGACAAAAAAAAAGTAATAAAGTCAGATGAGGCGTCACTGGGCTATATATACCAGACGAAAAATAACATTCATCCTAGGAGATTTTATTGAATGCCAAAAGGCTCTCATTTTGTTTGTCAAGTGGTAAATTTATAACTTTAAAAAGCTCTTAAATCTCTCTCCCTGACTCAAGCCGACTGAAAAACCCTTTCATTAAAATTTTTTTGTCATGATCCACATGCATACCTGAAACATTTTTTTAGTGACCTGTTTTTAAAACATTTTTGTTCTGAAATAAATACAAACTAGCCACTGATTACAGCTTTAAAAGAGCAAATAGCCCTTGAGATGTTGGACAATTTTAGACTGGACACATGAGAAGTTATTTGAAATTCCAAAAAGTAGATTTCAGAGAAAATAACAAAATATAAAAGTATTAGGGGTTTTTATTGTGCCTATTGCAATTTTTTCCTCCTGAAGGCAGGAACATCTGGATCAGGGGCCATGAAAGCTGGTGAGTGCCTGGACATGCCAATTACCGGAGGCAAAATCTGGGTTTGCAGACATGGTATGTCACCTCACTGGAGGTTAGGCAGCCAAAGCTGACAAGTGAGGTTAACCAATATAACTAGATATGGTTGGATTCACCTTCAAGCACAGCTTAAAGGGCCAGGGGTAAATTTTTACCCAAGCAGAGAAGTACAAGTACCTAGGTGTCCTAATAATGTGTGATGGGAGGATGAAGCAGGAGATGGACTGAGGATTGTGAACTATTATCCAGGAACGCATGCCCTCCAGTCTGTCATTACGAGAAAAAAACAACAGAGCTAAAAAATCTGAGGTCGCGATTTACTGGTCTGTCTCCGTTCAGACTCCTCACCTACAGTAATGACATTTAATTAAAAGAACAAGATGCTGGAGAGAAGTTACTGAAATGAGCTTCCTCCATGAGGTGGCTGGACTTAGCCAGTAAGTAAAGCTTGTTAAAGCATTTGATCACAATGCCCCATGAATCTCCTTCCCTCCCTTGGGATCCTGGAAACTTCACTCCTATCTATCCCTCTTGACCGAAGAACGCCTTAGGAAACTATATTAAAATATGCTATGAGCTATGTTCTCAATGACTCATGTCACATACAGTCAACATGGTAACAACTCAGGAAACATCCAATAGGGGGGAAAAAAAAAAAAAAAAAAAAAACTGGAACCATATCGGAGTTTATTGAAAACACCAGATTTTTGTCTTCAGTTTGAAACAAACAAAACAAACACATTTTTTGGAGGCATTGAGCAGTTTATATCTTTCATCACCAAGCTGAAGAAGCATCTCTAACATTAAAATAATACTTTCTGGACTTTACCCTACTGCCAAGGCTCCTCATAGGCACAACTGAACATGAAGACACATTTCATGGATTTAGTTAAATGAGCTGCAAACCAAAAAAAAAATTAAATAGTAAGCAATGCTCTTGAAGAACAATTGTAGCTTTTCATGTTCAAGTTTGGTAAACTAACACACTGCAAACGGACTAGTTTTAATGCCACAATAATATGAGCGACAACTCACAACAGCTGAAGAATACGTTTACTCACAATCTTCATCAGTACTAATTTATATAGTCACTTGGATGGATATTTTATGATTAACAAACTTTTGCATGGATTTCAGTCAACAAAATGCTTAATCTCATAAGCCAGAAAAGAAATTAATGATTAAAATAAGTCAAAGCTGCAAGTAAAAAACTTGTGGCTCAATCACAAATGAAATTTTAAATACAAAATTGAATCGTGATTATTTTTGGTTTACTTAATCAGCACACCAGACACATCTGTGTCCACAAACAAGTTTTTAATTATTTTCTTCTCTGTTTAAAATGTTAATCTTGAATCTGAGGCAAAGCTCACAAAATCATGCTAATCTTGTCTTAAGATCTGAGGAGAATTTCAAGTGTTAACATATGTGCTACTTAAAAACTCAAACATTTTTAGGTTCTGAGATTATTATTCAGAAGGAGTTGGAACAACTGTGGAAAATGTTTCAGAAAAAAACAAAAACAGCATGGTCTGTTTAAAACCTAATAATATATTTATTATGTGGTTTTATCAGTCACACTATGTTTCTCAGTGCCTTCTTGCTCACGTCAGCCAAAAAAGACGGCTGCAAATGTGTTTCAGCAGCATATGATAAACACATGTGATGAACAAGCCTTCAGTTATGGAATTCGAGTGTCTCTGCCTGCTCTCAGTTACGGGTCTATTTGTTCCTAAAATTCTGCAGGCTGCCTGCGTGTTTTCAACTAAAATAACGCAAATTGCAAGCGGGAAAAACAGCAGATCTTCTTCTCCCACTCACTTTTTTGCAAACACAAGATGTATCCCTTGGTAAACACCTGCTGCAGAACATATCCTGTTGCTGCGAAGCAGAAATCTAGACAGAACTGAAGCCATTAAATGCAAGAAATACTAGACTAGAGATAGTCTAGAGATAGAAAAAAAGCTTTGCCTTCTGCTCTCTCCTGAGGGACACCTTCTCTGAGAACACTCCTCACCTACAAAATTTGCTGTATGAATGTTAAGTAAAAGCTGCAAAATCAACCAAACTTAAAAAAATATATATTTAAATTCTTTAAAAATGAGTATATTACTCTAAGCTATTGTAATAATAATAACAATAAAAAACACATAATATCGGGAAATAAATAATCACATTTGATTCTGGTTTAATCTTGTGAAGTCTCTGGTTCATTCTTTTTTTTTTTCAATCAGCTGAGAAAAACATCCACACTAAACACCATCATCTCACATTCTGAACTCGAAATAATAATTCATGGTTTTGTTTGATCACAGTTGAATTACTGCAATGCCGTATACACTTGTCTCTCTAGAATAGTTGCAAGTTGTTCAAAATGCTGTCATCAGGCTTTTGATAAAATCCTTCAGGGTTTCACTGTGACTCCAATCTTGATTCAGCTACGCTGGCTTCGAGTTTATTTCAGAGAGCAATTTAAGATCCTTTTACGGACTTGGAGAGCTCTTCCTGGACAAGCACCAGGTTGACTTCTGCACTCATATGTCCCTGGCAGGTCCATCGGTTCCTGTGACCAATGATCTCCTAATGCTTCCCTCTGTGAAGCCGAAAACAAGAGAAGACACTGTTAAAATGTATTTCTATTGTGTTTTTATGCATTGTTGGCTCTTGGAAGTGCTTTGTTATTTTATAACGCCAAAGATGCTACAAAAATAAAGCTTTTCTTACTTATTCAACTAATAACCTTGTTTCTAATTGGCAGTGACAGCCATTGTTCAAAGCATAAGACAATTCATAATATTTTCCATCAATAGTTTCTGTTTTTGTTGCCATTTTTACAGTAAATATACATAGAAAATCACCAACATCCTCCTCCATAATGACTGGGGAAAAAAATAAAATAAAAAAAATCAAACACACTTCTCTACCCCTGTCTGCTAAAATGTCCTGTCCCTCCAAACTTGGTCAGTAGAGAATTACAAACATGGCTCCCACAGCGCACCAATAACATCCTGAAAATTCAGATCAAACACAGCCTCACTGGAGTCGAGGCTGAGCCGATGCTATCTTTTGTGATGCAGAACATGCGACTAGGAGGACCACGACAAAAGGGAGCGAGTCAGACAGGTAATCCAGGATTACAGCACCAACATATCATTTTGTGGATACGTTATTCCTGCTCAGTCGTCTTTTGTATGAAACGTGGGGCACAACCTCATCTGTCTGCTGCAAACTCCTCTCTGGCACCCATCGATGAGGCACCGTGGACCGGCATAGACAATGAGATAATGAGCTCTTGTTGCCTTGTCAACGCCATCCTTTATTTTACCTCAGCAGCCACACACTTAAGCTTTTGTTTGCATGCTTGCCAGTGTGATGAGATCCTCAGTAAACAAAATACCTAGGTGGTGGATTCCATGTTCTATTGTTTTATAAAATCTAAAACATATTATTAAATTTCAAAACTATAGCAGCCCTGCAACCACCAACATAATTTTGATATGGTGAGGAAAAAACAGCAAAATGGTTTTGGACTGTAAAGGCAGATGTTTACATGCAACATTAATGAAATAATATAACTACAAAACTGTGCATTGCTGAATTAAAAGTATTACACAACCACCTCCCACTTTTCTTCAACACATTAGAATCACATTTAAGTTAGAATCCAGCAATCCAGACACATTTTTTGGTATGACTGACATTACGAGCTTTTTGCTTGAAATATTATATCACAATAAATCCTGCATTCTAGCAGTCCTTTGCAATTCCAGTCCTGCTCATAATTATGCTGGGATATAATATATAATTGTAGAGCAGAACTGCAAAATGTATAAAATTTTACAAATGCCTACTCCCTTCACTTTTTAAAGCTGATAAAATTAATATGTTTTCTACACTTTATTAAAATAATCATAATCTTGGAAGGTCCTTAATAGGGTGACTGCAGCGTAACAGGAAGAGTAGTTGTCTAGTTGACAGAAAGGTGAGGGTTTGATTGCAGCTTCCTTCTGCTACATGTTAATGTGTCCCTCGGGGATGCACTTAAAGCCAAAGATGTGTGTGTGTGTGTGCGTATGCGTGCGTGTGTGTGTGTGTGTGTGTGTGTGTGTGCGCATTTCTTTGTGCAACTAGATGGATGTGGCTCAAGAGCGAAGGTAAAAATAAAAAACTGGTGTAGAAATTCAGTCTATTATTTCAATTTCATTTTCAAATCAGTTTAAGATGAAAGAAGAGATCTGAATTGTTACCTATTGTACTCTTACATAAAGTTTTAATAATCTCAGTTGGGAATCAAAAATACTGCCACAAGTACAACATGTACCTTTTTGAAATACAGCCATTACAGAAGAAAGCCATAGTTAAATCAAGTATTTTAGTTTCAGATTTCCAAGAATCTAATCTAATTATGCAAAAAAGTACAAGCTATAAAACCTTGTAAAGTCTAAAAGCCTGTGCAAAAATAAATAGTTTTACAATGCTTCTTATACGAAAAAAGGTAGAATTGATTATTTGATTTTTATTCCATTCCACTGTGACATGCTCAATTTTACTTAAAGTTGGAGTGGTAATTTTCACATATAATTAAGTACAAACAATGCTAGTGTAAACTCTTTTCTTGAAGGCTGTCACAAAAATCTCAGATGAGACATAGGTGTCTGACTTTGGTTGTTATTATTAATTAATTAATTATTATTATTATTTAATTTATTTATTTTTTTAAGGTTTGTTCCAATGCTTTTGAACTAAATTATTCAAACCACAATACTCCAAACAGTAAAATATGAAAAACAAAAAACAATCACTCACTGCCAAGGTTGCAGGTAAACATGTAAAATCCCATTCTGTCCAAAGTTTAATCCACATTAACAAATCCTCTTCTGAGTTTCAATAACAATGTTGTAGTCTGTCTTCCACCAGCTCTTGAGTGTTTGTGCAAGAAGCAGTTGCACCACATTTCTGGTTGCCATCTACAGTGTCATCTTAACATTTCCTGTAGGGTCGCATTCTCTTGCTTTGCATCACAGCAGCTAAGGTGATTTGGACTCTTGCGAGTCAAATTGCAGTGACTTGAGCGTTAGGATTTCCACAAATGCAATTTCTGCAGAATGATCCCGGTCTAAAGTGTTCAGGATTAATGCTGAACAACATATCTATGACATGTTGTCATAGATATGTTGTTCATATCTACAACAATTGTCATTATACCTTTAATGTGGGTAATATTGGATTTGCAAAACACTGCTTTGATGCATAAGCTCTATAACTGCCAGTGTGCTATATGTCAATAGATCTACAACAAGCTTGAATCAAAGGCAACGTTACTTTCACTCAGTTTGTCATTAGAAGGCGCAAAGAGGAAAATAAAGCCGACACCAGCTGAAATCTGTCGATACTTAGAAAGTATTCTTGCATCAGTTTAAATTGGTATAAGTTGTTTTGAGCCAAACTTATGGCTTAAAAAATATTTTTGAAACATCTCATGATGATACTCTCAATATGTAAATCATTGCACTGGTTCCAAATGCATTCTTAAACTTCTGAAAACTCTACTTGATGTGATTGATGCCATATTTGTAAAAGAAGTTAAAAGAACATTACCTTACTATAATGAGTTGAAGAACCAAACCTCACAAGATTTTCAATAGTAGAAACAAAAGAATAATCAGAAGACTCAACTGCTGAGGAAAAATCTACTTTTAAGAATATCAATAAAGAACCAGAAAAAAAAAAATATTTTGGTCATGTGGGGTAACTCGGGAAATGTGCAACTCTTTGGATGTCACTGTGCAAGCGGGAACTCGTTTGTATTCATAGACTTAAATACAACTGCTAGAACATTTCTTCCGCTTTAAAAAAATAATTTTCTGTCTGCCCATTTCCCCTCCCCACATCTTACTATTTCCATCTGAATAAAGGAAAATAGAATATTTCTCTTACAACAGCAGTAGCTAAAACAGTAAAAGACAAGAGAAATCCTTGCTGATGTCTGGCAGAGGGGTTCTTCTCAAGGGACCAGTCAATGGCCGGGAAGCTACCCTTCCACCTGGTTTGTTTTGTATTAGTTAAACTTTTAAGGGTGAGAACAATTCAAGTTGATCTAACTTGGGGAAGAAAAAAAGCTTTTCAAATAAATATCACCCAGAAAAAGAAAATAAATGTTTAATGAAAGTCTGGAAAAACCTCGGATGCTGTAATTCAGGACATGTGCATAAAATAGTGTTTTTTTTTGTTTGTTTCTTTTTTTAATGACTTTGGCCAAATTCCCATTGAAATCATAGTAACTGGCTGTAAACCTAGAGCAGTAAATATTACATGCCAGTCAAAGTCCTTGTTTCCAATAGCTTAAAGAGTCTTGTGCCATTTGAATGAGTCACGACGGTTAAATGAGGCAATGACCTGCACCCCTTACTGTGTCCTTGGAGGATTTGTTCAATAGTGACAGAAGCTCGGTCCTATGTAAACACGGCAGGGTAGGCCAGAAAGGGCATGAGGTGGCGTTTACAACCACAGCCATGCCGTGGTCTGGCAAAGGCCTGAGCTTTGAAATGGAGATTCATGAAAATCAGCCTGGCTTAGTTTCAGTCCTAAGCGGTTTGCTAATAGCTGTCTAAGTTCAAGGCTCCCATTTGTCAGCTCGGCTGATGTCCGCACCCTGAGGAGGATTCCCTTCCTCTAATACTTTTCTGCAACATCACTGAAAAAGTGTGCTGTGAATACACAACAATCAAAAGATTGTGAAGGGTGTTGAGACTATAGTGAAGATTACCAGAGCAATAGTCCAGAAAAACTGCAAGGAGCCAGTGATACAATACAGAACAACACTGCTGAGTTGATGTAAAATGTTTCTTTTTTTAAAAACACAGACATATATTTACTGAATTACAAATGCATTTGTTAACTCTGCACCAGTACAGCTCACTTAAATACACAAATGGCTTCACAAGCTTTGTCAAAAAATGACATCTAATATGTTCACTCAGTGCAATTAGCAGTATAGCAGCCAATGTAAAATACACAATAAAGAAACTGACAAAAACAACATGCTGTCTACTTTGGTCACACATGTAAAAATAAGCTGCAACAAACCATCTTTCTGATGGCTAAGAAAGTGCAATTAGAAATTCTAAATATAATATAAAATAAATAAAGCATGACATCAGAGAATTAGACTGAATAAATCTAATAGAACGGGAATATTGTCACCAATCTAGATTTATGAATTTATTTTCCCTCTATATCAGGACTGATAGAGATAATATTGGATTAGTGCATCTCTGAATATTTTATGATGCATCAGTAAAAAAAAACAAAACAAAAAAAAAAACACTGAGGACATCTAGCTGTCAGTCATCAAAAGAAAAGCGTTGGCTGTTTTCTCTAAGTTCAGCCTCAACCCTTGATACAGGCTCCAAACAGGAAAAGTCACATCCCAGGAATACAGGAAGTGATTCAGCCTGCATAACAAAGTGAAAGGAGAGCAGGAATGACGGGTAGAGAGTCGATGTAAAGCACCAAGGAGGAAGTGAAAGTGGAGAGGGAAAAGGAATAAAACTAAGTTAGGGAGTAGTGGTGTGAGGGGAACAGCTGAAAGAGGTTGTGGGGCCCCAGGTGAGCCCTGTGGTTGGTCATTTCACAGCCCCGTAGGCTGAATAACACTGACAGGTCAGCCGGAAGACTCTCTGCCAAGAGAAACCCTCTGTGGAAACAGACTCAACACACAATCTCACACATAAAAACATTACAATCCATACACATACAGTTCCCTATCTTCACCACAAAGCAATTTCCTTTTCAAATCTCCCGCACAATAACTAGCCACTGATTACTGACCTTTACCATTTTTTCTTTTCATACATCAGCCCCATTCTTTGGCTGAAGGAAGAGAAATGCAGCTCCGTCACGACTCCAAGCTGTAAATCAGCCAACATCCTACATTCATCATATATTCTCAGCGTACAGGACGCATGTGAATGTGCAGAGAGCATGTCCAGTTTAGGGAATAAAAAGCTGACAGCTGAGAAGATTGGATGATCAAGGATGACAACTTGATGTTATAACCATCATTATTGCACTAACAAGTCAATTAAAGTGGATTGCAAGGCTAAACGTCTGTGTGCTCATAGAAGCGTGACAAACGTGCGCTCACAGGGAGCGGTGTTTCCGTAACATGTGATGGTCACATTCATGGACAGACTGGAAAGTGGCAGGCCCCTTCCAACGCCACAAGAAAACATATTTATTTTCACAATAACATATGTTCCAAAAAAGTTGGCTAGTATATGGAAACATATAAATTCAGCCTTTTGGATCGAGTCGTTTTGCAATAAATATCTACACCTGAGATGATTTTCAGCTTCAGAGATGCTAAAAGTCACAGACATGAAAAAGAACTGAAGAAAATGTGGATTTATAGAAACTAATATCATAGCATATAATGCAACCCCGCCTCTGTACCGTTTCATCATTATTCAAATCAAACTGAGGGAGGAAAAAGGCCTGCTTTAAAAGTTATTTTAAAAAAGAAATAATATTTTTCTGGCAACAAATTCATAAGTTAACTTTTGAGCTATTTTGTAACACGAACTGCTTTTTCTCCCAGAGTTGTAAGTCAGCTCTCAAGAGGAAAATAAAGGTCAAGTGAAAATGAACTAAATCTCCTTCTCTTTCTGGCGCAGGTAGGGTTTCTAACTAGTCACTGGTTTAAATCTTCTGAGACTTTTACCATTTGTTTCAAGGAGATTGGATATAATTTTCTCCCCGATCACGCATGAAAATTAAGGCAGAGAGGTGTTTGCTTCGGATCCATCCATGTGGCAACCTCCTGATGCAGAATGAATGCCGCTGACAGAGAGCCTGTTCGGCTGACGAGCAGCGGGAATGCAGGTGGGCAGGCTGTGGCTTATCTGTCGGAGCAGCCAGAGGTACACCACACCTCCTGCCTTAAGAGCGGCTACGACTCAACGACCACATGCAGAGAGAATGAGAGGGTGGCAACATGAACGGGGAGACGAGAGAACAGAGCGGTAGAGCTGCAGCAGGTGCTGCAAGAAGATCAGAGGCACAAAATAATGCTGGAGATCCTGGGAGCTGTGAATGAATAGTTTCAATTCAACAGGAACTATGTTGTTGTCGAGTCTGAAGCAAACGGCAGGGTTCGTATGTCAGAGTTTAATAACTTGGTTCTAAGAAAAATACAGGTCTATATAAAGAAATACACCTATAAAGGTCATGAACTACCTTAAATATGGCATCATGCATAATCATTATGTGAACAAAAGTCGTGCTAGTCACAGATCATAATCTAGCATATTTTGAAACAGTCAAAAAGTCCAGAATGTGATCAGAATCAAAACTATTACAAATATGCTGCCGCAGTAAGATAAAATTTGATTTATAAACCTTTTCTCTGACTACAATCCACTAGAACTCAAGAAACTATTTGACGACAAAGAAAAATACATATAAATACATGATGTAGTTCAGGGAAATTGAATGGTGTGCTTGCAAACTGAAAATAGAAAAAGACTGAATGACAACGGCACGATGTCGGCAAATTGACCCGGAGCTACACAAAACCTTAAATCTAATTGTTATTTAGACCTAATGACCCAAAGATCACACTCTGTTTGCAGACTTTTTTAATGTATTTCCGTCTGACTGACTGAACATGGCGGTAAAATAAAGTTGAGTCATGCCCAGACTTGTTATAGTTCCAGCATTGCATCTTCTCACTCTATAATTATAGCTATGTAGCAGTTTATGCCCATATCTAACCATGTCAAAAGAAAAAAACTCAAAACATTTCAGTCTCTTGTTTATTGGACTATTCTCTCGCCTTATGCAAGAAATGTTGAATTACTGATTACCAACCGGAAATTCCTTAATAATTTCATTGATTTATAAAATTATGTATATATTTAAAAACTCTTCAGCTACATAATGTGTATTTTAAGGTTTTTTCAATGTTTTTACCCAAGATTTCTACTAATTATGTTGTTGGAGTACCTGGACTTTCGTAATCTCATTTAAATTCACTAAAGTCTCAGTCAATAACAGACCAGTGAGAACATATTAAAATCATTTTGCCATTTTTAGATGGTCAAGTTTTGCATGCCAGCATAGACGGATAGCTGAGCCTCAGCTATATTCATTTTAAATATCTACTATTGCTTAGAAAGGTCTTACACCAAAAAAGGTTAAAGCGGTAAAATTCAACCTCTTTTGTTTTTTTTTTCTTCTGAGACACAAATCTGACATTAATCCTTGTTCACCTTTACTTGCCCCACAAATACCTCCACTAATACCCCTGCATCTGTAACTCAGAGTGGCTTCAGCTGCAGCATCTCACCTTGCCTAAAATTATCACCAGGGCTTCTAATGTGTTGACTAAGCAGCTCCAGGCTCTCCGACTGGGAGCTCAGTCAGGCTTTTATGGGAATGTGTGAATGTGAGATTCCAGGTGTCACTTTAATTGAGACCTTGATACTGTTGTCTGAACAAAATTGTAAAGTAGTAGGGAAGACACAGCGCCACACTTGTAAGAAAAATGCTGATTACACAGTGGGAACAATTTGATTGAAGCCCAAAACAAGGATCTGAAGTCCATAAATGTTTCATTAATGCACCCGAGTCACGCTTCGTTTTACACTGAGGGGGAAAAACATTATCTGAACAGAATGAAAAGGCCCTCCGTCCACAACAGTCTGCTGCATATAAACAGAGCCTTTTTCTTTTTTCTGCAGTGTAACAACATTACAGAGGTCTCCCATCTGATTGATGAAAGTGCCAGCTCTGCAAGTGCCTCTTTTACATAGCAGAGAGTCTTCTCTGCAGCCCACAATTCATCATCTGACAGTGGGATGGTTGCATCCATCTTAATGCATTACACAGACAAACAAATGGCAGGTCGCACAGTGAAACCGTGAATCCCTTCAGGGTAGTGCAGACAGGGTTCTGCAGATCGGAATGCAGTTCACTATTAACATACCAACCCCACATGCATGGAGACAGACTGCCAGCATTATGTCCTAGAAGACTGCACAGTTTAACCAGTTCTGAAGATAAAATGCTCAAAACATAGGAAACCACTGTGAAAAACGGTTCCTAGAAGAGTTAGCATCTCTGAGACAGCTTTGTTGACTAGGGAAACTCCATTATCTTTACACATAAAATGTGAAATGATGCATTAAAACTTCTGGTTTTAGGATCAGTCTTATGTTGTTTGAACTATTAAGTAATTTAAAGTGTAACTAACCCCTTTTGAAAGCATATTCTAGCAAATTTAGAAAAATTCCACCAAAGTGGGTGGAGCTAAGAGACAATCCAGGGCATGGCTAAGTGCCCTGGAAACGACCAGCAAGAGTACATGGGGCTGTGGTCAAGATGACAGAAACACTGTTGCCAACTTATCCTCCTTGTCATTATCTTAGCGACTTTTCAGACTCCTCTGGTGACTTATTTAAAAAAGAAACTAGTGATAAATCAACTAACTTTTCCAACAACATACGACTGACTGGCTGTTCTTCAGCTGCGATTTGTGCATGCTCAAGAAATGAGTCCTGCAATGAGCTTCCTAAACAGTCTATCCCACAGCATACTGCTGCCAGCAGTTAGACCAGGAGACCCATTCCACTCTATCCAAATTGCAAATGCTTGTCAAACTCGCTAGTGAGTGACGAAAAGCTGTACCGTTTTGAATAGGTAGTCATCGTTCAACCTAAAGAGGCCAGCAAATTTACAAGGAAATGTCAAAACCTACAAAGAAACGTAAACATAGAACCCTAAATAAACTATTTAGATAGCTTATCAGAAAAAAAAGTTGATTTGGGGGTTAATTACACTTTCAGAAGTGATTTCTCTGAAAGTCCTTATGTCTATGATATAAAATAATGTTCCAACCAGAAGGATCACCACTCCAAGAAAATGCCCATTTCCATCTTATCTTTATAGTTTGACATAATGGAAGTGAAATAGCAGCCAATGAGGGTAAGAGCAACCTGAACTCTGTGTCTCTGCTGCTGCAGAAGTCTCATCATGTGAGTGTCGTTGCTGGATGCAGAGCAGACAAATGTCTGGAGTAAGAAGCAGCTGTTGTTTTCCTACTGCAGTCTGAAAAGGCCTCAGGTCAGGATTTCCTGATGACATTTTAACTAACCACCATCCAAAGTAGTCACAAGAAGCAGAGTCATGATTGTATTTGGCCCATAACATAAACATACCTTTAAGCCGTTTATATTTTCTCACCATAACTGAAAAGGAGCCTGACTAAAATCAATTCATGTTCACTAGTGGTGCTGGTCACGCTACGCAGAAGCTCCATTCCAGCAGAAAACAAACGAAGGAATCAGATTTGCAAAGTGAGAACTGGATTACATTCTGCTTGTTTTCTGTTCTCTACATCTACTGATGTGGATCTAGGTCCAACTCTTTAAATCATTTTTGCTGGATCTGCTCCATGTGAGGTGCAATGTTGGGGGAAAGTGCAAGCTGACATCCTGAAAGAACAGGGATTGTGTGAAAGGTCCAGAGGAGAAAAAAACCCTGAATTCAGGACATTTATGTAACCCAAAACCAAACTTTCAATCACAAAAATATGAAATGGTAGGAGAAAACGGAAATCTGTCAATAAATCTTATCATCAAAAAACTATTTCATGTCATTAATGTAATTCAAAAATTCAAACTCATGTATTAGATTTACTACACAGAAACAGAAAAAAATTAATTCTTTTTATTATAAAATTTGATTTCAGAAAACCAATAAAACCACAATTTTTTCATCAGAAATTGTATGTTATGACATACAAAAATGTGGGCAAGACTGGTGAGCTGGCAGTTGTCCAGCAGTCAACGACACCCTCCAGAAGCCACAAAAGCTTATTGCTAAAGAGCTGGCTGGTCACAGAGCTCTGTATCCAAGCACATTAATGGAAAGTTAAGTGAAACGGGGAAACTGTGGTAGCAAAAGATTCATAAGAAACAGGGATAACCACAGCTTGAGAGAACCGTGGAGCAAAGATTCAAGAGTTTAGAAGAGATTTAAAAGACAATAATTACAGCTGGAGTTTCTACGTTGTCAAACCCACTTTGACAAACTCATGGACTGACCTCCAATGAATAAATGTTCAAATATTACCATGAAGCATCTTATGAGAACAAGCAAAGTTGAACACAATAACCATAATTATGTTTGTTTTAAACCCTCTGAGTTCAAATTTCAATGGTAACTTTTTTCACATGCTAATAAATGTTATGTCCTTAAATATAATCCATAAACGTTCATGCTCATGCCTTGTACTGACAAAGAAAAGTTCACAAAGACGACATTCATTAAAGCACAGTTTTCTACATTCATCTACTTTCGTGGAAATCGGTTCAAGCCAGTTGAATTTCAAGAAAGGAGGGGCTGTGGGTCCGACCCACCAGCAATGCATTCAGGGATTTGTAGTGGTTAATGCAAAGTCAAGCCACGAGTTGGCCACCTTCTGTTGTAGAGCCACCACACGCAGACATAGCCAGGACATTGGATACCACTGTTGCATTCCTTGTATTTAGCAACTCCTTAAACTCAACACAATATCAGAACATCCTAGTTAGGCCAAGGCCTAACTAGGATGTAAATAGTATAAGTAACAAATATACTGTTGTTACTTAGTGGTGCAACATTGTCCTTTTATATCAAAATTAACTTTGGTTACTAAGTTGCCATGCCATTTCAGTGCAGTTATTCACATAAAAAGCATTTATTTTAACAATTCCTATGCGACATGCAAATTACTATTCTAGAGTAATAGTCACGAATTCACAGAGACACCAAAGAAAAGTTTAGACCCCAACAATTTAGCCAATAAGCCTATATTTTCCCTTACCGTCTTTTCCTCTCGACAAAAAAAAAAAAACAAGTTGTGGGTAATTGGCATGCAAGGTTGAGCCGAGCGGTTGGATGAGCCAGGTCCTGAGCTAGAGCACAAAGCACAACGGCTTTGCCGTACCCTCAAAATTAGTTTAAAGCTGTGATTCAGCAGCAGGCTGAGACCTGCACAATGCTACCGCTGCCATTCATAACAGCAAATCCTTTTCTCTGGCATAACAACTGAGCCACACCATCAGGCTGCACCTCCCACATGTCACAGCAGCAGGTAGAGAGGTCCAAACGACAGGGCTTCAGATATTGGCCCATGTTATGTATATGTCTGCGTCTAAATTTACTCATCCACATTATAATCCTTTAGTCATATTTATGATTTAACGTGTGAGGACACAGTCGCTGTCTGGTGCTTACTGGTTTCTAAAGTTATTTAAATCTTATCTCCAGTGTAAAAACACAACAACAGATTTCAGTGTTACTTATTAAAGAGAATATAAAGCTAAAATTAAAAAGCAATGCCAGAAAAACTTAACACAACCAAGATACTTTCTCTGATTTTAAAAGGAAAAGTCTTAGGTGAATGCTTTGTGCACCTTTATTGCTTCTGTTCTTCTTTAGATAGTTTTTACATAACCATATTCTGAAATCCAAGATCACAACATCCGTAGGTCACAGTAAATATTGACCATTATAACAAGAAGGAGAAAGCATCTTCTATCCTAGATGAATCTAAATGCACAACGTCCAATGGCTAAAGTTCAGCCCAACTGGTTGTCCACAAAACAGAGTTTGATAAAGTCACAAAAAATATATATGTTTTGTGTGAGATAATTTAATTTCTGCTCTCAAAAACTCATGAGCTGATCTTAAACCTTTGGTCTGACTAGTAGCCATGGCTGCCATACTGATGTGTGTTATCTAGTATTAAAAGTCTGCCTTTGTTGTTTTACTGAAAATAAATTTTGTATTCCTTTTCAGCTTCCAGCAAGCTGGTCATCTCTTCTGCTCGATGTGTTTGATGCTTCTTTAATCTAAAATGAGCTGCACAATATTTTTAGAGAAACTAATATGAAGCTGCTGGTTTAAGTTAATATTTAATGACCTATGTTTAATAAAATGCAAAAAAAAAAACAAACAAAAAAAAACATGGTCTACCATTGTAAACTTCAGAGTGAAAACCAACTGCATGCTTTTTCACTATGTGTTATGTGCATTTATTCGTTTTTTAGGGTTTTTATGGTCTTAATCATTAGAAAAGAAAAAAAAAAAACACACACACTCCAGTGTAAAAGAAAAAGTTAATTAACTCTGCAGCATATTTAAAGAGCCTGCATAATTTTCATTTTTTAGTTCAACTTTGAAATGCCAACTGTCTACTTCTTCAAATTTCAAGTTTCCTTTTATTCCAAATCAATATATTAAATTACCTTTGTAATGTTTCTAAGTTTCTAAGAAAAATTATGTGAACACAAACATTACACACAAGTTAAAACAAAATGCTTACAAAACAAAGAACTTTTTCTAATCTGTTAAATAATCCCCAAAGAAGTAATTTACAAAGCAAACAGATGAGATATAAAATAAATCTCATTTTCATGTGACGTTTAAGCCACTACTGACTCACCACTCACCAGTTAAGTGCACAAGTCAACGCTGACATAGGAGGAAGATAATAGTTGGAACAAAGGGATGTGGAGGATCGAGGTGGGGGGTGTCAGCTGATCGAATCTTCTCATTAACTTCCCCCAGGCCTGCAGAGAAACAGAAAAGGAGGAGGGGCAGAGAGAGGACAGGTTTAATGAAGACTCCTGCAGCGAAGGTTCGTCTCGCCTAAGATGCAGCGCTGTGAATAAGCCTGCCAGACAGATGGGCTGAGGAATTGATCGGTGGAATCGGTCCACAGAGACACAGCCACAGATTCAGAGACTGTTTAGTTGAGGTAGAGTGCACAATCACGGATATCAAAGAGGATGACATGTCTGTGGAATTTGCCACAGGTGGGTGAAAACTCTTCTCACAGTAAAAAAAGTAAAAACAAACACTTAAGAGTTCATGTTCTGAGTTTTATTTGAGCAGACAACAAGGAGGAGCTCTAACCATCAAAACTAAATCTCTCAAGCTCATTAGTTCTTCGCCTGACGAGTCAAAGGAAATCCCAAATAAAATCGTTGATAATTCAGGGAGTCTTTATACCCCAATTCTAAACTCAATGCAATTCAGTTCAATTCACTTTATTCTTATGGTGCCAAGCTTGACTCAAGGGACTTGACAAAAATAAATAAATAAATAAAAAAATTTATCCAATGATGCAGATTCACAGTGAAGTGCATGCATTCTGTGCAGTTTCTTCTTTTAAATTACTTAAGACTTTTTATATAAAACCGTAATACAAGTGCCTATGCAACTGTTTTCTCCTGACTTTCAGGGATAATGCTGCTCCATTCATCTGGATTTTAGTTCACACCATTTCATAAAGACATGACAATAAGCTACTCATGTTTCTTTTGCTCTTTTTGTCTCATCAATCATTTGTGCATCTACACCGATTAAGTTTACACAGAATCTGCCTTAGAAAACAAATCAAGAAAGAATTTCTCACTGCAAAACCTGGCCTGCAAATTAAGCCGTTTTTGTTCTTCCTGAACATGACAGTCATACTTTGATCAAATGATTTGTTGCACTGAATTAAATTACAAACTCTCATCACTCTTCAATATCCAGCTATTATTTTGGTTCCCCCATGTTTATAAGAGTCTCATTAAAACCGTCTAGGACATGTCTGTTAACTTTATTGATAAAAAAGCTTTGACACTTTTTGTCAACAAGCTTTTCGTCTCGTTTAAAAATGAATAAAATGTACATGGAACTCACACAGACAAACTGGAACTATGACAAAAATGACTGACATTTTCATTTATGAATACAAATGTGCCCAAAAAAATAGCTTAAATCCAGTTAGACTTAATGTTAGCTGATTGGAAAGGTGGGATGAGATGCATGAGATTGGATCTTGTTGCCCATGGCCTTCAGCTAGATTTGTTTTTTCTTAACATCTGCATTGAAATAATTAAAAAAAAAAAAATCAAATGTGATATTTTTTTTTTTTCATTTCATGACAAAACTGCAAAGAACACATTTTTCTCTGACTTCAACAAACTAAAACTAGACTATAACTTAAATAACTCAAGGAGAACAAATTATGACAAAAACTGAAACTTCAGTCAAAAGTCTGTCAAACTTATTGTAACTACAAACATAATGATAGTTACTTAATGTACAGAAAATAAACTTTTCACACTCCAACATAGAAATGTCATAACAGATTGTGTGCTGCATGCAGCAAAACAATGGCAAACTGCTGACACGTCCCACTGACATTTGTCAAAGGATCAGAACTGACCCAGCAAACAAAGTGCATCGAGCACGCAACACTCCTTTCAGATCTGTGTTCCCCTGAGGGCTAAGACACCTTCAATGATTCAGCCCAACACTGTCGCCATGGCTACCATGGCCTGACACCGCCGGCAGAGGTAAACGGGCAGAACACACTTGAACATTGTTGTCGTCACACAAAGCACATCCCGATCCGGGACGGCGGACTTGAGAGCCGATGCTTTTACACAAAGTCAACAACCTGATGGACAAACACAGCGAAAGGCTCTATCAGGGCGTCCACCTCCAGCTGGGATATCGTAGAACGTTAATTAGCCCTGATGCGACAACACACCACCTTCAGAAATGTCACATCCTCGTGAGGAGAGTGGAGAAAGGGGCCAGCTTCTGTTTGTTCTTCCTGCAGCAACATCTTCTCTCTTCCTTACCCCCAAGCTATTTCTTCGAACTTTGCCTTGCTCCCTCGTGCAGCCTCTCAGTTATGTGGTTTACTCTGTGATGAATGGCTCAATTTCAAGTTGAGTGTTTGGGTTTTTTTCTTTTCTTTTTTTTGTTGCTCCTCTGAGCTGAAATAGATTGCAATCTGTGCATTTGTGCAGAAACAAGATTGATTTCCAACTGAAACTCCACTTTCATGTATTAATTTTTTGGCTCACATTTTTTTGTGTGTGTTTGGTAAAATGCAATTGTTCTTGCAGATTTAGGTTGGGAAGAGCAGGAAATCCAGCTAAACTAGGAATAATTAGCCTTTTAATGGTTGGTTTTCTGATAAACTTGCTTTTTTTTCTGTCAGAAAGATTAATATTCACTTAAATAAGATTTAATAATGAAGAATTAGATCATGACTTTGTACTCAGAGTACATGTTTTAAGCACTAGTTACATTTTTATTTTAAAAAACAATGTCTTACTGTTTGTTTGAACCTTTGTCTTTTTGAAGATTTATAGACATCCTAAGGCTATCCATGAATATTCACTTATATTTAATCAATGAAAAACAGAAATTACTGAAATAATATTTGGCTTCCTTAAAATTCATCCAAAATTAATCAAACAGAGGCTAGTGAATTGGAAAATGAATCCCTTCTGCTGGAGTGAGAAGGTGAGAATAGAGCCGTGGATTTTAGCAGGGATTCTGGGTTTTAATCATGACAGTTTAATTACAATGTAAGCTAAAACTTTTTTAATAAGCTTTCAATTTTTGGGAGGGGGCTGTCTTACAGGTGAAAAATCAAATTGAGTCTGACTCAAAGACATTTAAATGAAATTTGCAAGAAAAGGAGCAGGAGGGAGAAATCAGACACAAACCCCATGTTTTCTCTACTTCTTCTTCCAGCAGTAAAACAAGAGAAACTCTGCACCAGCAAAAAGACAAAAGAATGGATAATAAGCCCGATGTGAAAGAAGAAAGAACCCTGTTCAAGGTCTACAGAGCTGAATGGTTTACATGTGAGCTGCCAGCTTACATTTTCTTGCTGTCACTGTTTTCTGGGGAGCATCAGGGATGCTTTAAAGAGAGCGGGCTCTCTCCCAAGAAGAGACGCTAAACGTCACTAACAATCACTGAGCTACCGGAGGAAGGAGAATCAGAAAAACAAGACAACAGAACAACAGAGGCAGAGTCAGATGAAAAGGGACAAAAAGCAGAAGGTGAAACAAAGGAAAGAAAAACTTATGTCTAGAGGTTTTCAGTGAAGTTTGCAGAAAAGCAACCAAGTCTCCGAGTTTAGAGCCTCTAGGGTAGCAACCATGCAGCACAAATATTAGTGCATCTATCGTCTCTGAGTTTATGAACATTTTTAAAGATACAATTTGGTGGTGTTTTTTTTTCTCCCTTTTCTTTTTTTCCTTATTTTCTCTTTTTCCCAATGCCAATAAAAACAGAGCTGGGTAATGAAGTATGGATTTTCATAGCAGGATGTCACAAAATACAAAGAAAAAGTGCACTGAAAAACAAAACAAAACAAAAAAACTTTTCATGCATATTTGGATCAATGACATAAGAGCTGATCATTGGTTATCACTGGCAGATGAGTGACTGGACATATTTGAGCAGATCCTGGAGGATTTTGAATTGCATTTGTGTTAAATCTTATGGGTTTGAGCTGGCGTTTGACTCCGATGACTGAGCTGTCATCAGTAATTAGGGATGGTTAAGCTCAAGAACTTTTTCACAGTTCAATTTTTTAAAATGTGGTTGGTTGATTTTTCATCTTCTGAAAAATGCATTATTCTCGTTTTACCGTACGATTGTCAGTGCAGTCCCAACGCACTCACTCACTTCCTGCCTTTGGTGTTGACTGGAACAATAGCGATAGTAGGAGCTATACTGCAGATGCAAACATAGGAATGATCTCAAGGCACTGACTGTCTGGGGATCATTTGTGATGGACAAAGAATTAAAATAGACAATGAAAAGGAAAAGAAAAAGAAAGATTTTTCACAGAAATACTGATTTTATCTGAGTGGATGCCTCCTCTCATCTTCCCCTCCACTGGAAGCAGAGAGCGTGGGAACTGTTTTCAGAGAGTTGAGCGGAGGTGGAAGTTTGACCCCGACTTATCGACGGCCTTCACAATCCACATCTTCATGGCTAATGTGGCTACCTGCCAAATACGGAACATCTCAAATAAAAGCCTACAGAAAAATACATTCTTGTATAGATATTTTTTTTTGCTGCTTACAGTTTAAATCACTAAAATCATTAGAAAAATTGGAACACTTAAGGAAAACAACAGACTATTCAATAAATCTTGCTCTAGGGGCATTTTTAAAGCGAAAAAGACAACTGGAGTTTTCACATTGTGCATTTTCTTTGGATCAGCCAGATACTTTTGGTCACTTCAAGTAAATCAACAACTCTGTGCTCTCTCATGCAAACTTGCAGGACTTAAAGTTGTTATTCCAATTTTGCACAATGCATAGTTATAGTGTATGATTTCTGAAGGCAGCTTTATTATTTCAAGATGTGATTTCATTTTTTCTCCACCAGACCTTGTTTCAGAGGCAAAACGAGTGCAGACATCAGATAAAGGCTGGGCTGTCACAAAAAAGCTGTTGACAGCTTGAATGTTTCCCTACCCATAGCTGGTGTTTAGATTGCAGACGAGCATCAAACAGCTTGTTCCTGTTTGCTTTCAGTCAGCGAGAATGGACAAGACGATGTTACACAAGGCTCCAAAACTGAAACTCTCCTCTTGTTGCATCTGTGAATGACAGCAAACTGTTGAAGAGGGCCTTTTCTCTGAGCTGACACTGCTAATTTGAATTTCAAAACATGATGTAAAGCCGTGATTAAAAGGCAATTACAGCTTGTGTCAATGAAAAGTCAATTAAATGTTTCAGGGTCTGTCAACAGGGATTTTGGCAAGGTGATGTAAATGGAAACAAGAGTAAGATTTGTGAAGAAAAATGACAGGAAGAGCCTGAAATAAAATAAAAAAAATAAAAACAAACAACAGAGCTGGGGAGGGCTCAGGAGACAACAGGAAGATGTGTGAATATTGCCTGCTTAGAGACGCGATTTCTTCTTCATCCCCTTCCACTCCCAAATTATAAAACATTGCTCCAAGGCAGCTTTCAATTAAGAATCAAATCCACCGGAAACATTGAGTGGGAATGTTTTATGATAAAACCTGAAATAACAAAGCCACCCACCCTCTTATTCAAATGATTCGTTTATGAAGTCCTACAGTCTCCCCCATGGCCATGTTTCAGATGAATAAGCCTGCAATGCTTATTTATACAAAAGTAATGAACAGAGAATATAAAAAAAGCAAAACAGAAATAGGAAAAAACTATTCATGCATGGTGTACCTGCCAAGTTTTTGATCTCCTGCGTGGAGCCTGCAGGAGCAGCTCTGTTTTAGCACTGAAATGCAGCAGAACTGACAGACCGCTGCAGCAGCCCTGTGAGGTGAGGCTGAGTCTGAACATGCTGCTGTCATTCTTCATACTCTGAACCAACCTTTGGTCCCAGCAGATATGGAAAAACGGAAAATATAAACAACAGAAAGACGGGCCAATGCTGCAAGCTTTTTAATTATTGAGGAAGCCCTGAAACTGACAGAATGAACATTACGTTTAACCCAAGATGCCTGACAGAAAGTAATGGAGAGGCTTAGGGATAAATTAAAAAGGGTGTCAAAGCATGGTAGATTACTGATGAGAGGGTCTGAGCTGGTGCTCCTCTGTTTCTTTCAGTTTGTGTTGTGTTTTGAGAGACTTTCATCCTAGGCGTAAATATTCATAGAAAACTTTAAAAGAATTCCACAGGATCAGGATCCTTTATTCGAGCACAGCACTTGTCTCTTGCAGCATAGTTTCTCTAATAAAGACTCTACCAACTACAAAAAAACAAAACAAAAAAAAAACATTTTTGCAGAGAAAAAAAAAAAGAATACTGGAACTCATATCAGTTGGAGTCACTGAAACAGCAAAGACCAGATGGTCAAATAGTCCAGCTTGTTTTCTCATATTAGCCTTTGCTCTCACGCTCCNTAGTGGTGCTGGCCACGCTACGCAGAAGCTCCATTCCAGCAGAAAACAAACGAAGGAATCAGATTTGCAAAGTGAGAACTGGATTACATTCTGCTTGTTTTCTGTTCTCTACATCTACTGATGTGGATCTAGGTCCAACTCTTTAAATCATTTTTGCTGGATCTGCTCCATGTGAGGTGCAATGTTGGGGGAAAGTGCAAGCTGACATCCTGAAAGAACAGGGATTGTGTGAAAGGTCCAGAGGAGAAAAAAACCCTGAATTCAGGACATTTATGTAACCCAAAACCAAACTTTCAATCACAAAAATATGAAATGGTAGGAGAAAACGGAAATCTGTCAATAAATCATATCATCAAAAAACTATTTCATGTCATTAATGTAATTCAAAAATTCAAACTCATGTATTAGATTTACTACACAGAAACAGAAAAAAATTAATTCTTTTTATTATAAAATTTGATTTCAGAAAACCAATAAAACCACAATTTTTTCATCAGAAATTGTATGTTATGACATACAAAAATGTGGGCAAGACTGGTGAGCTGGCAGTTGTCCAGCAGTCAACGACACCCTCCAGAAGCCACAAAAGCTTATTGCTAAAGAGCTGGCTGGTCACAGAGCTCTGTATCCAAGCACATTAATGGAAAGTTAAGTGAAACGGGGAAACTGTGGTAGCAAAAGATTCATAAGAAACAGGGATAACCACAGCTTGAGAGAACCGTGGAGCAAAGATTCAAGAGTTTAGAAGAGATTTAAAAGACAATAATTACAGCTGGAGTTTCTACGTTGTCAAACCCACTTTGACAAACTCATGGACTGACCTCCAATGAATAAATGTTCAAATATTACCATGAAGCATCTTATGAGAACAAGCAAAGTTGAACACAATAACCATAATTATGTTTGTTTTAAACCCTCTGAGTTCAAATTTCAATGGTCACTTTTTTCACATGCTAATAAATGTTATGTCCTTAAATATAATCCATAAACGTTCATGCTCATGCCTTGTACTGACAAAGAAAAGTTCACAAAGACGACATTCATTAAAGCACAGTTTTCTACATTCATCTACTTTCGTGGAAATCGGTTCAAGCCAGTTGAATTTCAAGAAAGGAGGGGCTGTGGGTCCGACCCACCAGCAATGCATTCAGGGATTTGTAGTGGTTAATGCAAAGTCAAGCCACGAGTTGGCCACCTTCTGTTGTAGAGCCACCACACGCAGACATAGCCAGGATATTGGATACCACTGTTGCATTCCTTGTATTTAGCAACTCCTTAAACTCAGCACAATATCAGAACATCCTAGTTAGGCCAAGGCCTAACTAGGATGTAAATAGTATAAGTAACAAATATACTGTTGTTACTTAGTGGTGCAACATTGTCCTTTTATATCAAAATTAACTTTGGTTACTAAGTTGCCATGCCATTTCAGTGCAGTTATTCACATAAAAAGCATTTATTTTAACAATTCCTATGCGACATGCAAATTACTATTCTAGAGTAATAGTCACGAATTCACAGAGACACCAAAGAAAAGTTTAGACCCCAACAATTTAGCCAATAAGCCTATATTTTCCCTTACCGTCTTTTCCTCTCGACAAAAAAAAAAAAACAAGTTGTGGGTAATTGGCATGCAAGGTTGAGCCGAGCGGTTGGATGAGCCAGGTCCTGAGCTAGAGCACAAAGCACAACGGCTTTGCCGTACCCTCAAAATTAGTTTAAAGCTGTGATTCAGCAGCAGGCTGAGACCTGCACAATGCTACCGCTGCCATTCATAACAGCAAATCCTTTTCTCTGGCATAACAACTGAGCCACACCATCAGGCTGCACCTCCCACATGTCACAGCAGCAGGTAGAGAGGTCCAAACGACAGGGCTTCAGATATTGGCCCATGTTATGTATATGTCTGCGTCTAAATTTACTCATCCACATTATAATCCTTTAGTCATATTTATGATTTAACGTGTGAGGACACAGTCGCTGTCTGGTGCTTACTGGTTTCTAAAGTTATTTAAATCTTATCTCCAGTGTAAAAACACAACAACAGATTTCAGTGTTACTTATTAAAGAGAATATAAAGCTAAAATTAAAAAGCAATGCCAGAAAAACTTAACACAACCAAGATACTTTCTCTGATTTTAAAAGGAAAAGTCTTAGGTGAATGCTTTGTGCACCTTTATTGCTTCTGTTCTTCTTTAGATAGTTTTTACATAACCATATTCTGAAATCCAAGATCACAACATCCGTAGGTCACAGTAAATATTGACCATTATAACAAGAAGGAGAAAGCATCTTCTATCCTAGATGAATCTAAATGCACAACGTCCAATGGCTAAAGTTCAGCCCAACTGGTTGTCCACAAAACAGAGTTTGATAAAGTCACAAAAAATATATATGTTTTGTGTGAGATAATTTAATTTCTGCTCTCAAAAACTCATGAGCTGATCTTAAACCTTTGGTCTGACTAGTAGCCATGGCTGCCATACTGATGTGTGTTATCTAGTATTAAAAGTCTGCCTTTGTTGTTTTACTGAAAATAAATTTTGTATTCCTTTTCAGCTTCCAGCAAGCTGGTCATCTCTTCTGCTCGATGTGTTTGATGCTTCTTTAATCTAAAATGAGCTGCACAATATTTTTAGAGAAACTAATATGAAGCTGCTGGTTTAAGTTAATATTTAATGACCTATGTTTAATAAAATGCAAAAAAAAAAACAAACAAAAAAAAACATGGTCTACCATTGTAAACTTCAGAGTGAAAACCAACTGCATGCTTTTTCACTATGTGTTATGTGCATTTATTCGTTTTTTAGGGTTTTTATGGTCTTAATCATTAGAAAAGAAAAAAAAAAAACACACACACTCCAGTGTAAAAGAAAAAGTTAATTAACTCTGCAGCATATTTAAAGAGCCTGCATAATTTTCATTTTTTAGTTCAACTTTGAAATGCCAACTGTCTACTTCTTCAAATTTCAAGTTTCCTTTTATTCCAAATCAATATATTAAATTACCTTTGTAATGTTTCTAAGTTTCTAAGAAAAATTATGTGAACACAAACATTACACACAAGTTAAAACAAAATGCTTACAAAACAAAGAACTTTTTCTAATCTGTTAAATAATCCCCAAAGAAGTAATTTACAAAGCAAACAGATGAGATATAAAATAAATCTCATTTTCATGTGACGTTTAAGCCACTACTGACTCACCACTCACCAGTTAAGTGCACAAGTCAACGCTGACATAGGAGGAAGATAATAGTTGGAACAAAGGGATGTGGAGGATCGAGGTGGGGGGTGTCAGCTGATCGAATCTTCTCATTAACTTCCCCCAGGCCTGCAGAGAAACAGAAAAGGAGGAGGGGCAGAGAGAGGACAGGTTTAATGAAGACTCCTGCAGCGAAGGTTCGTCTCGCCTAAGATGCAGCGCTGTGAATAAGCCTGCCAGACAGATGGGCTGAGGAATTGATCGGTGGAATCGGTCCACAGAGACACAGCCACAGATTCAGAGACTGTTTAGTTGAGGTAGAGTGCACAATCACGGATATCAAAGAGGATGACATGTCTGTGGAATTTGCCACAGGTGGGTGAAAACTCTTCTCACAGTAAAAAAAGTAAAAACAAACACTTAAGAGTTCATGTTCTGAGTTTTATTTGAGCAGACAACAAGGAGGAGCTCTAACCATCAAAACTAAATCTCTCAAGCTCATTAGTTCTTCGCCTGACGAGTCAAAGGAAATCCCAAATAAAATCGTTGATAATTCAGGGAGTCTTTATACCCCAATTCTAAACTCAATGCAATTCAGTTCAATTCACTTTATTCTTATGGTGCCAAGCTTGACTCAAGGGACTTGACAAAAATAAATAAATAAATAAAAAAATTTATCCAATGATGCAGATTCACAGTGAAGTGCATGCATTCTGTGCAGTTTCTTCTTTTAAATTACTTAAGACTTTTTATATAAAACCGTAATACAAGTGCCTATGCAACTGTTTTCTCCTGACTTTCAGGGATAATGCTGCTCCATTCATCTGGATTTTAGTTCACACCATTTCATAAAGACATGACAATAAGCTACTCATGTTTCTTTTGCTCTTTTTGTCTCATCAATCATTTGTGCATCTACACCGATTAAGTTTACACAGAATCTGCCTTAGAAAACAAATCAAGAAAGAATTTCTCACTGCAAAACCTGGCCTGCAAATTAAGCCGTTTTTGTTCTTCCTGAACATGACAGTCATACTTTGATCAAATGATTTGTTGCACTGAATTAAATTACAAACTCTCATCACTCTTCAATATCCAGCTATTATTTTGGTTCCCCCATGTTTATAAGAGTCTCATTAAAACCGTCTAGGACATGTCTGTTAACTTTATTGATAAAAAAGCTTTGACACTTTTTGTCAACAAGCTTTTCGTCTCGTTTAAAAATGAATAAAATGTACATGGAACTCACACAGACAAACTGGAACTATGACAAAAATGACTGACATTTTCATTTATGAATACAAATGTGCCCAAAAAAATAGCTTAAATCCAGTTAGACTTAATGTTAGCTGATTGGAAAGGTGGGATGAGATGCATGAGATTGGATCTTGTTGCCCATGGCCTTCAGCTAGATTTGTTTTTTCTTAACATCTGCATTGAAATAATTAAAAAAAAAAAAATCAAATGTGATATTTTTTTTTTTTCATTTCATGACAAAACTGCAAAGAACACATTTTTCTCTGACTTCAACAAACTAAAACTAGACTATAACTTAAATAACTCAAGGAGAACAAATTATGACAAAAACTGAAACTTCAGTCAAAAGTCTGTCAAACTTATTGTAACTACAAACATAATGATAGTTACTTAATGTACAGAAAATAAACTTTTCACACTCCAACATAGAAATGTCATAACAGATTGTGTGCTGCATGCAGCAAAACAATGGCAAACTGCTGACACGTCCCACTGACATTTGTCAAAGGATCAGAACTGACCCAGCAAACAAAGTGCATCGAGCACGCAACACTCCTTTCAGATCTGTGTTCCCCTGAGGGCTAAGACACCTTCAATGATTCAGCCCAACACTGTCGCCATGGCTACCATGGCCTGACACCGCCGGCAGAGGTAAACGGGCAGAACACACTTGAACATTGTTGTCGTCACACAAAGCACATCCCGATCCGGGACGGCGGACTTGAGAGCCGATGCTTTTACACAAAGTCAACAACCTGATGGACAAACACAGCGAAAGGCTCTATCAGGGCGTCCACCTCCAGCTGGGATATCGTAGAACGTTAATTAGCCCTGATGCGACAACACACCACCTTCAGAAATGTCACATCCTCGTGAGGAGAGTGGAGAAAGGGGCCAGCTTCTGTTTGTTCTTCCTGCAGCAACATCTTCTCTCTTCCTTACCCCCAAGCTATTTCTTCGAACTTTGCCTTGCTCCCTCGTGCAGCCTCTCAGTTATGTGGTTTACTCTGTGATGAATGGCTCAATTTCAAGTTGAGTGTTTGGGTTTTTTTCTTTTCTTTTTTTTGTTGCTCCTCTGAGCTGAAATAGATTGCAATCTGTGCATTTGTGCAGAAACAAGATTGATTTCCAACTGAAACTCCACTTTCATGTATTAATTTTTTGGCTCACATTTTTTTGTGTGTGTTTGGTAAAATGCAATTGTTCTTGCAGATTTAGGTTGGGAAGAGCAGGAAATCCAGCTAAACTAGGAATAATTAGCCTTTTAATGGTTGGTTTTCTGATAAACTTGCTTTTTTTTCTGTCAGAAAGATTAATATTCACTTAAATAAGATTTAATAATGAAGAATTAGATCATGACTTTGTACTCAGAGTACATGTTTTAAGCACTAGTTACATTTTTATTTTAAAAAACAATGTCTTACTGTTTGTTTGAACCTTTGTCTTTTTGAAGATTTATAGACATCCTAAGGCTATCCATGAATATTCACTTATATTTAATCAATGAAAAACAGAAATTACTGAAATAATATTTGGCTTCCTTAAAATTCATCCAAAATTAATCAAACAGAGGCTAGTGAATTGGAAAATGAATCCCTTCTGCTGGAGTGAGAAGGTGAGAATAGAGCCGTGGATTTTAGCAGGGATTCTGGGTTTTAATCATGACAGTTTAATTACAATGTAAGCTAAAACTTTTTTAATAAGCTTTCAATTTTTGGGAGGGGGCTGTCTTACAGGTGAAAAATCAAATTGAGTCTGACTCAAAGACATTTAAATGAAATTTGCAAGAAAAGGAGCAGGAGGGAGAAATCAGACACAAACCCCATGTTTTCTCTACTTCTTCTTCCAGCAGTAAAACAAGAGAAACTCTGCACCAGCAAAAAGACAAAAGAATGGATAATAAGCCCGATGTGAAAGAAGAAAGAACCCTGTTCAAGGTCTACAGAGCTGAATGGTTTACATGTGAGCTGCCAGCTTACATTTTCTTGCTGTCACTGTTTTCTGGGGAGCATCAGGGATGCTTTAAAGAGAGCGGGCTCTCTCCCAAGAAGAGACGCTAAACGTCACTAACAATCACTGAGCTACCGGAGGAAGGAGAATCAGAAAAACAAGACAACAGAACAACAGAGGCAGAGTCAGATGAAAAGGGACAAAAAGCAGAAGGTGAAACAAAGGAAAGAAAAACTTATGTCTAGAGGTTTTCAGTGAAGTTTGCAGAAAAGCAACCAAGTCTCCGAGTTTAGAGCCTCTAGGGTAGCAACCATGCAGCACAAATATTAGTGCATCTATCGTCTCTGAGTTTATGAACATTTTTAAAGATACAATTTGGTGGTGTTTTTTTTTCTCCCTTTTCTTTTTTTCCTTATTTTCTCTTTTTCCCAATGCCAATAAAAACAGAGCTGGGTAATGAAGTATGGATTTTCATAGCAGGATGTCACAAAATACAAAGAAAAAGTGCACTGAAAAACAAAACAAAACAAAAAAACTTTTCATGCATATTTGGATCAATGACATAAGAGCTGATCATTGGTTATCACTGGCAGATGAGTGACTGGACATATTTGAGCAGATCCTGGAGGATTTTGAATTGCATTTGTGTTAAATCTTATGGGTTTGAGCTGGCGTTTGACTCCGATGACTGAGCTGTCATCAGTAATTAGGGATGGTTAAGCTCAAGAACTTTTTCACAGTTCAATTTTTTAAAATGTGGTTGGTTGATTTTTCATCTTCTGAAAAATGCATTATTCTCGTTTTACCGTACGATTGTCAGTGCAGTCCCAACGCACTCACTCACTTCCTGCCTTTGGTGTTGACTGGAACAATAGCGATAGTAGGAGCTATACTGCAGATGCAAACATAGGAATGATCTCAAGGCACTGACTGTCTGGGGATCATTTGTGATGGACAAAGAATTAAAATAGACAATGAAAAGGAAAAGAAAAAGAAAGATTTTTCACAGAAATACTGATTTTATCTGAGTGGATGCCTCCTCTCATCTTCCCCTCCACTGGAAGCAGGGAGCGTGGGAACTGTTTTCAGAGAGTTGAGCGGAGGTGGAAGTTTGACCCCGACTTATCGACGGCCTTCACAATCCACATCTTCATGGCTAATGTGGCTACCTGCCAAATACGGAACATCTCAAATAAAAGCCTACAGAAAAATACATTCTTGTATAGATATTTTTTTGCTGCTTACAGTTTAAATCACTAAAATCATTAGAAAAATTGGAACACTTAAGGAAAACAACAGACTATTCAATAAATCTTGCTCTAGGGGAATTTTTAGAGCGAAAAAGACAACTGGAGTTTTCAGATTGTGCATTTTCTTTGGATCAGCCAGATACTTTTGGTCACTTCAAGTAAATCAACAACTCTGTGCTCTCTCATGCAAACTTGCAGGACTTAAAGTTGTTATTCCAATTTTGCACAATGCATAGTTATAGTGTATGATTTCTGAAGGCAGCTTTATTATTTCAAGATGTGATTTCATTTTTTCTCCACCAGACCTTGTTTCAGAGGCAAAACGAGTGCAGACATCAGATAAAGGCTGGGCTGTCACAAAAAAGCTGTTGACAGCCTGAATGTTTCCCTACCCATAGCTGGTGTTTAGATTGCAGACGAGCATCAAACAGCTTGTTCCTGTTTGCTTTCAGTCAGCGAGAATGGACAAGACGATGTTACACAAGGCTCCAAAACTGAAACTCTCCTCTTGTTGCATCTGTGAATGACAGCAAACTGTTGAAGAGGGCCTTTTCTCTGAGCTGACACTGCTAATTTGAATTTCAAAACATGATGTAAAGCCGTGATTAAAAGGCAATTACAGCTTGTGTCAATGAAAAGTCAATTAAATGTTTCAGGGTCTGTCAACGGGGATTTTGGCAAGGTGATGTAAATGGAAACAAGAGTAAGATTTGTGAAGAAAAATGACAGGAAGAGCCTGAAATAAAATAAAAAAAATAAAAACAAACAACAGAGCTGGGGAGGGCTCAGGAGACAACATGAAGATGTGTGAATATTGCCTGCTTAGAGACGCGATTTCTTCTTCATCCCCTTCCACTCCCAAATTATAAAACACTGCTCCAAGGCAGCTTTCAATTAAGAATCAAATCCACCGGAAACATTGAGTGGGAATGTTTTATGATAAAACCTGAAATAACAAAGCCACCCACCCTCTTATTCAAATGATTCGTTTATGAAGTCCTACAGTCTCCCCCATGGCCATGTTTCAGATGAATAAGCCTGCAATGCTTATTTATACAAAAGTAATGAACAGAGAATATAAAAAAAGCAAAACAGAAATAGGAAAAAACTATTCATGCATGGTGTACCTGCCAAGTTTTTGATCTCCTGCTTGGAGCCTGCAGGAGCAGCTCTGTTTTAGCACTGGAATGCAGCAGAACTGACAGACCGCTGCAGCAGCCCTGTGAGGTGAGGCTGAGTCTGAACATGCTGCTGTCATTCTTCATACTCTGAACCAACCTTTGGTCCCAGCAGATATGGAAAAACGGAAAATATAAACAACAGAAAGACGGGCCAATGCTGCAAGCTTTTTAATTATTGAGGAAGCCCTGAAACTGACAGAATGAACATTACGTTTAACCCAAGATGCCTGACAGAAAGTAATGGAGAGGCTTAGGGATAAATTAAAAAGGGTGTCAAAGCATGGTAGATTACTGATGAGAGGGTCTGAGCTGGTGCTCCTCTGTTTCTTTCAGTTTGTGTTGTGTTTTGAGAGACTTTCATCCTAGGCGTAAATATTCATAGAAAACTTTAAAAGAATTCCACAGGATCAGGATCCTTTATTCGAGCACAGCACTTGTCTCTTGCAGCATAGTTTCTCTAATAAAGACTCTACCAACTACAAAAAAACAAAACAAAAAAAAAACATTTTTGCAGAGAAAAAAAAAAAGAATACTGGAACTCATATCAGTTGGAGTCACTGAAACAGCAAAGACCAGATGGTCAAATAGTCCAGCTTGTTTTCTCATATTAGCCTTTGCTCTCACGCTCCATTAGTTTATTTTGATTTCCAGATAGGAGCTCTGTATTTTTAAATTAAGTCATTATCAAGTAAAGAGAGTTTCAGACTCACACAATCAGTACAGGTAACAACTGTTACTGTAGTTCACATGTCTACAAATAATAAAGAAAACAATGTTTCATTGTGTGTTTCACCACAATGAAAGGAGCACTTTTAATAACATGGGCTGACGAGGTTTTGAGAATTTTCAGGTAAATTGTATTTTTCTTACATTTACAAAGACATATACCAGACAAATATATCTGGCATATTTGTTTTTATGCCAGACATAAAAACAAATTCTGTATTGATAATTAAACAACATCTACAAAGGAGGAGTCAGATTTCTCTGTTTTACAAAGCTTTGATGACAAAGTGTTTCTTAAAGTCAAAAAAGAAGTAAATACAACATAAAAACCATTAAATTTAAATGACATCAATCTAAGTGACACAATTGCATGTCATGGAATTGGCCTTAAGGATTCTTAGTCTTGATTGAAAAGTGCTCAATGAAATTAACTTTGTCATTTTCCAGTCAGGGTGCTGATGGACAAAATCTCTTTTACCAAGTTCAGTGTGTGCAAATGGAATAGAAAGCAACAAGCGATCTTGCAGACAGAGAATAACGACCATGCTTCTTTATACTAAAGAAAAGCACAACTTATTTTAAAAACACACTATTTTTTTTACAAGGTTCTCTACATGTGGTTTGAAGGTGAGGCCATCAATAAATATACCAAGATATGATTGAATCGCTGAAGCAATCGTTTGGGCATATTCTTTTTCGAACAGTTTTTAAATGCCATGGTGAACAGTGTCAAATGTTTTTATCAAACCTAAAAAATGGTTGTGTAGTGGGTTGCTTGTCAAGTCTGATTTCTCTAAATGGCACTCTTAGCTTCAGGGAGCATCTATGCAAAGTCTGAAGGTTTTTTTTGTTTTTTTTTTTGTTGTTTTTTTCCCTGGGGTTGAGGCATATTTCACACCACAGACAGAGTCCAATTTATCATGACAAGCACTGGAGTTTTGCTCTCATAACAACATCCCTGATCACTGATGTTGTCTGATTGTCACTGATAAATGTATAATCCAAAGGATATTTAGAGCTTTTAATATTTGTACAAAAGCATCTATTTTTCATATCTTATTAAATTTGCCATTAGATGAGGTAAACTGGTCTGAAAACATCCTGTATGTAGATCCTCACATCTCTATCTCAATAAGAATAACCATATTAAACAATACATTTCTTTTTCTTTCTTTTTTTTTATTTAATTACTACACCTTATCTTTGTTGTCTGGTGTTCAACAGATTCTCAGATTGCTTTTTCTTAACTATACAGAATAAATGACAGGTATAATAAATGAGTTCTACATACACTCCTACATTTCTGGTTTAATCAAACAGACGCTGCTTTATTGAAAACTTCCTGCACCTGAAAGTGATTAAATACCTCAATCACACAAGAGCGCCCAATAACTAACAAGAAAATTTTAAAACCCATTAAAATTGCATAACTGATGCTTTACACATTTGAAGCATTTTTTTGGCACTTTTAGCTGTCACCTTGGGCAAAAATGATTTTAATAATTTGTCTGCTTTATTACATCCAGCATTGCTCAGGAACTGTAAGGTATCTGTGCAGTAAAGGACAGCAGGTAGATTCACTGGATTTAATCAGACATCAACAATGTGTTCCTAAGGTCCTGTTTATGCACAAGAGACATTGTCAGAAACCCAGCAGTTGGCGTATGATGGAAGAGTCTAAAACCACTAACAAAGGGAAAAAATGAGGTTTCACCACAAGATGCAATAAAAAATTATATACAGCTTCAGTGGTGCAAAGACTCAATACAGATTCAACACTGTAATTATTAAACAAGCAGAAAGAGTCATATCAGGAAAAGTACGTTTTAAGATGGACTCGAGAGGAAAATAGAAACCAGCTGCTCCAAATAAAATGCACCACCATCAAGAAGTCTGCAGAGTGTGCTGGTTTGAAGTACATCAGCATCAGCTTAGAGGAGCAACTGTTGTTGTCCATCATTGTGGACAGGATTAGAAAACCACTTTTTAAATGATAAAGAATGAAAAAATTATTCACAAGTGAAAACCCTTCAACCCTTTGAGTTATGCAATCAGAGAACTGAACACAAATGCCCACATCAAAGTTCAGATCTCAACGTGAACTAAATGTTTGCAGAAGTTGTCTGTAAAATTCTTCCCCATGTTGGGATTTGATTTTAGAAAAAACAGAATAATTTTCAAAGACAAATTTAAAATGCTCTTGTATAGCTTTATTTAATAAAATGAAACGCCATAAACATTCAGCAGATTTCTTGGGCACAACATTCCCTGCAATGTTTATCATCACGGTCTTTGCGGTATGAATGGTTGGTATTGACAGACAGGAAATGAGCAAAAAAAATAAGGGGAGGAAAGACAACAAAAGGTCCTGAGGTCAGGGGTCATTCCCTGATGGACTGCATGGAGGACCAGCATATGGGGTCTCCGCTCTACTGCTACACCACACATTTGATATTTTTTAATCCCTAGTCCTTTCTAAAGCTAAAAACAGCAGTAGCAGTATTCTAGAAATACTGAAAAACAGAAAAAAACTGCCATAGATATTATTTATATTGCATACATTGTAGTTTTTTAATTAGCAATGTCAGATATTTGATTTCTTTTCTTTCTATAACTGAGCAAGCTGCGTCTAAGGTGCAGTTTCAGGAAAAACTCACTCAACAAAAGTCTTATCTAGTTGTATTCTGGCAGGTGCTCTGACAGCTGATGTTTGCAGATAAAATACAAAGAACTATGAAAAACAGCAGACAGTTAAAGGAAAAGGTACAATGTTTCCTTCGCCCTGTAGTAAGTGTAATCATGTCCATGATTCCCATAAATCAAACATCAAGGAAGACGACTTACTGTGGATCAGATTTTGATTATAACATTTTCTGGAAAAAAAGAAGACTTGAGCAAGAGGGATGGAAATAACAGGATGAGGATGCAAGATGTGTATGTTTCTCAAGAGCCTAATTTAATTCAGCACAGAAAAAGCAGCCAACAGTCTCCACATATCATTGGTGTTTGTGGGGGAAAGACTGGGCGGCGAGTACCAAATGGGCACTGGAGCTGAATTTTGTTCCATCACACATAATAATAGTTTGATGTCCATAATGCATTGCAGTAAGCTGCTGAGACTGTGCCCAAAATGACTTGGCTACAACAAAAAGACCTCTCGTAACCCGCTGGGTCAAACTTTAAAGCTCTGCATGACCATCCATAAATTCTCTTCAAGAAGAGAAAAGTTCACTTCTGGCTGAAGAGCTCCAGCATCGTTCGGTTCCATTAGCATTTCAAAAGGAGACAAGTAAAAGCAATAGCAGGGGGGAAGACGGACCCGTGGCTGATGGGGTTCATGGCAGGGAAATAGCAGCTGATTTGTTGAACTTGGCCCACGGATGAGCTTTGTCCGTCAGCAACACAGAACTATTGAGAATTTGCCCTGAAGACACAGCCAGGATTGTGCATTTTTAGAAGTTTGTAACAAAATAGGGGGAAGTAAACCTCCAATTGCATCAGAATTGTAATATGTTCCATTCTACGTTTTATATGCAACAAAAAACAGCCAAGTTTCCATTATGCTAACACGAATGCTCAACCAAATGCACTCTCTATAATGCATCTGACCTTTGTTTGAGGATAAAGTTCTTAGTCGTAGTGGAGAATAAAAACAATTTTCAGTGTAAATGAGTATAAAGCTAGATGAAATGATTCCTTACTTCAAGTCTGAATATCTGCATGCTATGTGATTAGGTCAGTCACTTTATGGTCACAATGTTCACTAAAATCACTGCATGTCTTCCTAATATTTCATAATCCTAGGACAAGCGTTTAGCATGGTGCTACAAATTATTTCAAACACAAAAATACTTAAATAAAAATGTGTCAGACTTTGTCTAATGGCTACGTCAACAAGTTGGAAAATGTTCATACAATAGAATATAAATCTTCTTCAAGGTAGAAGGCCTGTGGGCCTGGAGACAACTTGGATTTTTCTAATGTTTTACAAATGTTTTCATTGTAGACTTATGCCACTGCAATAGGAGTACTTTACTTTGAAGGTTTTTTTCACCTTTGCCAGGGATGTCAGTAAAAGTGTGGGGCATTGTAGTGATCAAGCTGCAGGATGTTCCCAACTCCCACTTGACCTCAAGTTCCATCAAAACCTCATCAGAGACGGTGCTTTCAGGTATATGAAGGTTAAAGACATCAAAAACTGAATGCAGGAGTAAAAGAATTTCAAAAAATATGAGTTCTTACCGTCTTATGTTATGAAAAAACATCTCCTGTTTTAATTAGCAGTTAGTCCATACACAGTCCACATAGTATAGTAAAAAGAATACAACAATTATTTCTGACTTTTACTTTCTTCAGAGTAAAGCCCACAACTAAAGATGAAGTAATGGAAAAACAAATAGGTTCACTCCCATCTGTTGCCTTGTTGGTTTTGTTTTTGCAAGAACCAGCTTGTTTCCGCCTCGAGGCAGGTGCTTGAAGCAAAACCCCGTAAGTAATGACACCTGTTTCCACCTGCTGGGGCGAAGTTGCTCTACGCCAGCAGCTGCCTCACCTTTCCCTTTCTAGTGCAGTCGCAGGTCTTTGTAGAAGAGGAAGAAAACAAGAATATTTGCTCACAAGTGTTCTGAAAACACACGAAGTAAGGCACCTTCAAACACAATATAAATCAATGTTGTTCATGCAAACTAGACAAAAGGTACTACATGGTACAGAACTGCTGCTAAAAAAAATACTTAGTAATATGAATACACCCTAAAAATCTAGTATGATGGAGCAAAATGCTGGATGTACAAGGGTATGTTCCACAGAGAAGGTTCAATTTTAAAGTTATTCTAAGAAAATCTTTCAGAGACCTTGGAAGATTTATAGTCAAAAGCAGTGCCAAGGTTTCATCTAAATGCAAGAGCTGGTTTAAAGAAAACAACTTACAGGTGGGGCAATAAAAACAAGTTTTGGCAGGAAAAAGGTTTGTGAGCAGACGCAAAGACTCCTTTCAATAAAGTAAATGACTTCTGACGTTGAAAGATGAAAAGGCTTACGTATTGATTTAAAGGGCAAAACCAACCTGGTGAGAAGAAGCTAAGAACAGGAAACGCATCTCTGAAAGAGCTCTGCAGGCGTATTATTTTTGAAGTTCACCACTTTGAGCTATCAAGTGTTAAACTCACCTGGAAGCCAAAAAGGTTGATGGAGCGAGCAATTTTTGTTTTGAGACTACAGGTTTTAGTTGTGCCGCCATTTCTCCAACAGCTATTTAAAACTTCCGATTGTGCAGTGCTCCTCGTCTTCGATCGTCCTCCTTTTTAGGTCCCTCACCTTCTTCTGCCACTTCAGTACAGGGATTCATCACAGCCTGCAGTGTGTGAGCATCTTGGCTATGGCAGGTGAGGAGGGATTGTCAGTAATGGCTGCTTCACCAACAATGAACCTTTCCAGAGCTGCTTGTTTCAGCAATAATTACAACAAGGGAATAGTGCACCATGACTGGCTCTAAAAAGCTTACCAAGCCTTTCTACTTGTGATGCCATGTCAAATTTTTTTCAGAGCAGGCAAGGCAGTGTGATGAGTAAAAAGAGGACTTAGAAGCTAAACAGAAAATGGTAAACAAAGACGTTGAAAGGAGAGCCAGAAGGCTGTGCACTAAGTGACGCACAGAGTTCGGAAATAAAATGAAATGCTCTGAAGACTATGAATACGGATGAGCTCAGTTCATTGATGCGCTGTGTTCTGCAATCAGCTCTGCTGAAGATAAAGGTGAAAGGCTGGACAGGTTAAAAAAAAAAAAAAAGAAATACAAGAGCATAGGCCAAATACTGGAGAAGAGACACAGGCTTCAAGAGGCTGACAGAGAGATTGAAAATAACCACAAAGTGAATGAAGACTGATAAGTGAGTGTCTGAAAATGTTCTGCTGTACAAAAAAAATCCTCATCTTCTTCCTCCCTTGTGCCACTTTTTCTCTACGCAACCCTCGGTAATCACCTTCTTCACCCTCTCAGCGGCATCGTCCTCGCCTCCTGTTCTCATCCCGTCCGCCCACTCTCATGCCCTGATCTCTGGAACACACAGGTGCTTATGAGGAGAGCGCTCAAACCCCCTCTCGGTGAATCGTCAACACAGATAGTGTGAACTGAGGTACAAATTCAGGGTGCAGATGTGGAGAGAGTGTTCCACTTCCTCACCTCACAATTTGGCAGAAATTGGAGGAGTGACTCCAGAGGTGAGGAAAGCATGAATGTAGTTAGGAGCATTAAATGATCAAGTTTTGTATTCCATTAAGTTTTAAGCCAGATTTTGTGATTTTCAACTTTGAAATTAGTTTAATTAAATGTTAAATGTGGAAAGTGTAAGAGCACTGTACTGATTGCTGATTTAAATTTGCTAGCAAAAACTCTTTTGTACTGGATTGGGATGACTCTGCATTTTGAAAATCCAACTACCTGTGCTAAACTGACAGAAGTTATGTCAGTCGCTGCCAAAATTACCTAAATGTTTATGCAGGATTTATCATGAGGACTATTTATTAAAATAGTTTAAAGGACAAGGCCAAGCTTCAGTGCTTGGCAATCAATGCGGCTAATCAGACTGAGCCGCCCACATTATGCCAACAGCTTCTTGTCAATAACCACATGAAGCATTAAGTGCAGTCATAAACCAGTGGCTTTTATTGTCACTGACGTCTCTGCCTCACTGCGCATGTTGGGAGAGAGACAGGTTGAGTGACAACTGGGAACAATCCAATCATCTATTTAAGGGCTACATCTATAATTATTCTCACTATTGATTAATTCAGCAAATAGGTTACCAGCCATAGATTTTAACAAGAAAATGAAAGATTCTGTTGACAAGACCTAGCAAATTAACAAGCTAAATTAACTTTTGATGTAAGATTGCGAAAGTTTGAAGGCTTTTCTAAGTAAACGTTACATTTCTATCAACATTAAATCATCATTTACACATGTCCAGTCTTGTGAAACTTTAATTTGGAAGACTTGATCAGATGTTTTAGCTACTAAACAAAACTTAATGTTTTTTCTCTATTATGCTTTTTTATTTATTGGGCTCTCATTTGCTTTATTTTGTACCATTTTAAAGAATTAAAGCTCTGGTTTAAATCAAGAAGATACTCTAAAAGACAATGAAATATTTAAAAATATTAAAAATTGTGCTCACAGGTAGTTGAATAATAATGAAGAAAGCATTCAATGAAGTGAACAAAATGCAGATTTTCCACCCAGAGCATCCTGGTTTTACTTGGATCTTTTAAAGAACAGTGCTAACAACAAAATAAAAAGACAAAACTCTTCCACCACTTGATATAATACAGAGCTGAAACTAACTAAGCATTATGAAGCGTCTCCCTGGAGTAAAAAGTCCTAACAGATTATTGACATCCCAAACTGATTTGGATGTGTGAGCGTTCATTTTTGTTCTGATTTTCCTGTATGAGCGACACACTTATTTGTAACACCCTCTGCAGTCCACTTAAAAGTAATTATTGTGTTGCATATGCAAATGAATCCTGAATAAATGAGATGGCAACTTGAGAGCTGTAAAGACTTTGCAATCATTCTTCAGTGTAATCAAGGTCTTATATATGAGGGAACCTTCTGAACCGTTATAGCAATTAAGACACTTCAAAAACTAATAATTTCCATTATAAAAAAGAGAACAAAAAGGACGAGTGCTGTAGAGCAAATAAAGCATGTATATACGAATTAACTACATTTATATTTAAATTCAGGAACATATTAATATGAGCTTGAGATATTCTTTGAATACGAGTTGAAACAGGGCTGTAGCTGTCAAGGACTTTGTTCGTTGCATTTTTCATTTCATAAAGTTGAAAATGTTTCTGTTGGATTAACAGGTCTGGCCCACAGACAGACTAATTTAGAAACTCAAGTCTTACTCTGCAGGTAACGCCAACATGTGGTGTTAGCTACTGGAAGTAAGTTAGCACTACTCTGCTTAAATGAAGAAAGTTATTATGAGATAAAGCACACAAATATATTTTGCAACAGAAACATTTTAGATCATCCATTTTGTTGAGAACAACCAGCTATTTAATTAATATCAATAAGGAACATATTGTTACTGATCCAAGTTATTTACACAAATAAAGACACTGAAAAAAATTCTGAAGATATAAAAGTGTCTGATGTGAGTGAAGAATACAATTTCACAAAGATTCACTCAAAAATAAAATTAATCAAATAAATTGTTGATGCTCCAGTGACTGTCCAGGGACGGTTTTGTAAATTAGCCCACTTTCTTGCTTGGATGCAGAGCTTTCTTCCCCCTTTGTTAAGTTCTGATTCCTAATTCACAGCAAATGTTTTCACAAAACCGACCCACACGAAGAGCCGGCCAATCACAAGCAGAGGCGTGGTACCTGAGTGAAGTCATACAGCCAATGAGCCGAAGAGAGTCTGAGAATAACCAATAAGAGTTTATCTGACATGTGAAATGTAAAATTTTAATCAAAAATATTATATAAAGTAATAAACTATCATGATATTTTAGGCAGACAAAAGATGAGTATGATCCAAATTTTGATATTTTCAACAACAACAACAAAAAAAGCTATTTGTGCCACTTCCATATATGGCACTAAATCAGATAAGTGCCCAAAAATGTTGTATTTGCAGTCTGAACAGTACTGTATGTTTACAGGCCTTTTACAACATATGAGACCTGTGTCATGTTCTGCACTAGATGAAGTTAGATGCAGTAAATCCAAACATAGACAACAACTTAGAGTTCTGCAATCATGAAGGAAGTCTGTGTCACTAAAGTGCATCACATCACAATCTCTTCTATGCATCCAGACTCTACAAAAGTTTCAGAAAATGTTCCACAAAAAGTCATTGTCATTAGATGTGCTTTTTCTTTATGATCTTGTGGATATATCTTTTCGAGCTCAACAGCTTTTAAATTGATCCACAGACGGATCAATCTGTCCATGTCCTGCTTATGTTCATGCTGGTCACTTTGTGGTCATAAACCATTCACAAAGAAGTCTGGTCATGGTTGAATTTAATTACTTTCCTCAATGACCATGCAAGAAAAAAAAAGAAAAAAAAAAAGAGATGGGGGATAAAGGCCTGCTGTGTGAATGTAGCCTTCAAAACCCATGTGACCATTTCACGATAAAAATCACTTCTACACTCAGAGTTTTGACATTCAGCACTAATCCCAGGGTGATTAATTAAATACTATTTTAATTAAAAGGAAATCAAGTTGTAAACCTTGATTTGTTGCTGTCCACCTGTAGTTCATGCCACTTCAAGAATCATAAATGACTTTATTGTTTGACTAACTCCAAAACTTACACCATCTTTGGTAATTTTGTTTGATTTCTTTCTTTTTATCATGTCCTCCTTTATTATAATTCATGTAAAACAAACATGTTGTGTCCAACTAATATGATCCCCACTGTAAACAGTTGACTACTGAACCAAATGCAGATTAAATAGATAAACAAGACATTGTTTTTGCCTAAAGGGTTTTTATGTAGTCAAGCTGCTTGGATTATTTTAACACTAGTTGTACACAACCACTTCATCTCAAACTGTACTGACAGCCAATTCATTGAGATTTGATGAGGAACTTTGCATATTTCACATTAAACTCTTGTAGTTTCAACGCAGCGCATTTAAATGATTTATATATTCTTGTTCCTAAAAAAAAAGAAAATAAATAAAAAATAAGACCAACGTTCCTTAGAATTTCAGATCACCATATCATCTTTCCGATCAACAAAGCCTGTGTGAGAACACACTGTGGTATTTTTCAGCATCACCTTAGGAGTCGGAACAGAAAAGATGAGGTGAAGCCCTCACTGTCTTTCCTTGTAGAAGACCCAATTTTCTTCCACCTCCTGAAGTCCCAATATCCCCACAACTTTGAAGTCCAGCCAGCTTTGAAAAAGCCAGCAGTCTCCCTGTCATGTCCAGGCAAAGGATTAGCCAAGCCCTGCAGGACCGAGTGGAAGGAGGACGAAAGAGGGCTGGAGGAGGAGTGGCGCCATTTTCCACGAGGGCCTTGTATGTGCAAGCAGCTCTACCCGCGGCCTAAGCTGTGGGGGATTAACAAGCTACTAAGAAAGCAGTGAACAGACCCCCAGTCCCACTTTTTTTTTTTTTTGTCCATGATTTTCACAGAAACCAATTTACAGCAGAGATCTTGGGGGGGAAGCTGCTAATTCTTCCCATAACAGCCTGCTGCTTTTAAAGGAAATCTTTGTTGTGTCACTCACAAAATCCGCTTTTGTGAGACGGCAAACATTTGAACACTCAAGTCAGGGAGGCATTTTTCTACAAAAGGATTCATTTATTGATATTGGTACTTCAAAAAGTAACAATCCAATGCTGTCGGAGCAGCTAAGCGCCTAATCTCAGCATCAGGCTCTGTGATCAGTCTTAGGGAAAGGATAGCCTGGGAAGTTCATTTTCTACTGGGAGTCAAAACAAGGCAGAAGAGCAATAATTTTTCTAAACTTTGGATTGTAAATATTTCATAAATGTTCTGCTCTGAATACATTTCAAGTAGGGCATTAACTAGATCACAAAACAAAACTAAATGAGCAGTGTACAAAATGATTCTCATTTTAGTTGCAAATGAAAAGAGCTAATGTAATTCTGACTCATGTCTTGAAATAATACTCAAGTATCATTGGCACATCATTAAATAACTGTTGACGCAAGGCTTAGAATAACAGTTTCATCAGTGAGAAACTGAGACATGACTTGAAAGTGATACAAGATGTTAAGTCCTTAAATTAAAAGGATCCAAAGATACATACTCTACATGTTTTTTTCAGTAATGAGGTTCTTTGTCTTATCTGTGACTGAAAGGAGCTTCGGGACTTTGACCTTCACCACTTTACTGTTGCAAAGTCTCTTTTGGAAATGGAGGACAGGCGTGGGTGTGCGAGGAAGAGCAAGGCGGCCATGCAAGCACATCAGACTTGAGCGATCTTAATAAAGCTTCCCTCTACCCACCCTAGAGATCCCCTCACCCCAATTATACGGCTGACACCTCTACCCTCCTCCGTCTCCTCTTATTTCTCACAACGACCTCCCCCCTCCGCTCCACTCCACACCCGTTGCCCACCAGCCAGTTCCCAGCTCTGATCGTGGTTGTCCTTTAACTGAGCTCAAAGCCCGAGAGGCCTGCGCAATATCATGCTGCAGGTGCCGTTTATACTTCCCTGTCTGCTGCCTGAGTTGTATCACTTCTTGTATTGACATGAGACATTCCCTGTACTGCCAGGAACTATGTAAACTTCCATTTCTTCCAACAATCCCTCGGAGAGAATCAAGTGAGCAAGTTACTGTCAGAAGATTACATTTTGAAATGCTTCATCAGCATTTCTTGATTTGGAATTTAAATCTTCTTGTGAAACTTGTGACATGCCAACTGAATCTGAAACAAGAAACCCAGAACAAGCATAATGAAAAGTAAAAGCTGTAATTCATTAGAACAAGCTTGGAGGAAGGATACCCACGCTTGTAGGAAACTTTCAGCATTATAAGATGAAGAGCTTCAGTTTCTGACACCTACTGAGTTTACCACAGCGGCTAAAACGTTGCCGTGATCAGAGTTGTGCGCAAACATTAGCTTTTTACAACACCAGCTTGAACTTACTGCAGCTCGCTCTGCAACATTAAACTGCACCCTAACCAGCACTTAACTGCAGATCCAAGCTAAGAATTAAACTTTAGTTGTTTTATGACCCAAAAGCTAATCCTTTAAGGTAAGCGCTTGGTGACTGCTGTGCATGTGTGTTTGCATGCAGACAATGCTCAGGCTGTTATGAACACATCAGTGAATAAGTTGTTAATAATGCATTTCTTTCCAAACTTTAAACTAAATATAAATTGGATTCTCATGTCATAACCATCATAAGCAACAGGCTATGACATTTTGATTCTACCTAATGCAGAGCTTTCTGCAAGCAGGGAACGATTCCGTCGTGGCTTTGCAGGTACAAAACCAAGATCATCCTGCAGTAATAACTAAAATAACTGCATATTAATTTACTAGAGATGATGCATCTTATTATGCAAACACATACAATGATAATTTTACAAATTACCACAATTTTTAAAATCTTATAAATTCTGGTCATTGTTAAGACCACAATTAATTAATTTTTAAGTCTTAAAAATGACCACAATTAAATACAGTTTTAGTGACAACTTTTAATCAAAATTTCAAACTTACTTGACTTTCTCAAAACTAAAATTAAGTCTGTCACACAAATACTTGCCTCTCATGTCACCTCAACCGACATCCTCAAAATTACCTCAATTTTATTGATCCTTCTGCAAAGTTTGCAGAAGGATTTTGAAGCAGCCAGTGCCAAATTAATAAATGTAATGGATGATTGTGAAATTAGCAACTAAAGGTTTTGATGATTCGCTTTCTGAGGAAAGTAAATGTTCTTTCCAAAAATGTTTTTAAATTATATCAGGTTACAAAGAGTCGCTGATCAAGACAAAGAGCTTTGAATTTAGTTTCTATAATGAGAAGTTTTGATTTGCATAAGACAAGAAATGATGATTACAGGAACACATCTCTACATCAATTATAATTTACACACACAACCTGATATCATGATGTATGTAACATTTTATGGCAGTCTGATCTCTCTGTGTCAACAAACTTATACTTTTTCCAAAGAAAATTATAGGAAATATATTTAAGTGTCTGTACAAATGCAAGGAAAGTTATAGTAAAGCATAACATTTGTCAAACCAAATAAATAAAACAAATATTCTTGCACATTCACTTCACCAGTCTTGGGTAAATGTGCTGAAAAATACACAGTTTGAGCAACACAATAATCAGCAGCATGCGAGTTTGTGGAGCTTTTATTCTATTTCTTGACAAGTGGTCACTTCATTTGAAACAAAACAGATTAGATTACAATGCAGGTCTGTTCTGAATAAAATTAGCTGTTCTCATGATGACCCAACGATACGAGACTATGAACATGTCAATTGTCCAATAGAAAAACAACTCAAGAGAAGCACAGAATTAGTGCTGATGCTGTATTGTTTCAAAGATATTTCACTGCTAGTGTTAAATTCTATCAAGGTCACAGCAGGTCTGTGTCTGGCTAACCATCTGCCTTGAGCCTTCCCATGAGAGGTTCTGTCATCTCCTTGGCCCTGTCCTCTGCTGTCCACTCTAAAGTTCAGAAGTTAAATTACAAACCAAACAAAGTGACTTTTCTGTGATTGCTCAAGTTACCGACACATTTCTGCAGCTTTCTGTATTGAGACAGCAAAGTTCATATTACTGTCAGTCTTCCATTAGAGCACATAAATCCTTAGAGAAGACCAAAGCAGTTTTTAACAAGAACTGAATTGTCAAATATGAAGTACAATAGTGGAAAGATTGGATTTTGAAAACACTGACATACCGAACCATCCGTTACATTCTTACCATTTAAAGCCATTTCAATGTGATGCTAAAGAAAGTGCCAGAGTCATTTCTCCAGCATAGAGTAGCACAGAACTTCCCTTTTTCCATCTGCTGCACACAACAGAGCAGAGGGAGTTAAGTGCTTTGGTCCAACAATACGCACTTCATGGACTTTGACAAGTGCTCTTCAAAACTATTCACCCTGCTCTCTGGCTAAAAAAACAGCTTCTGGAAGTTCAGTAGTTGGGGCCATTTTCCACATAAACAACACACCCACAAAAATCTGACAAATCATGCAAAAGGGGGTGAAGAGTTCATCAGGGTGTTGTGGCAAGAAGGGTTGGATGACATGAGGTTGAGAACAAAATAGCGTGATTTTTATAATGCAACTGCAAAACTGAGAGCTGGCTCAACATTTTTCCAAATCTCAGCTCAAGCAAGACTGAGTCAGAGCCAGAGTCAGAGTTTTCTCCAGCAGTAGGGAGCATAGAGTAGCACAGAGCTCTCCCTCTTCCAACTTATTATATCAAATAAGTATAATAATCAAAAGTGAAACATTGAAAGAAGTCTTATGATACAGCAGGGAGAATAATTGTTGCTTTTTACTTTTGAATAAAATCAATTAGATCATGTTCCTTTTTTAATTTTTGTCTAAGCTCTTCATTAATGTGAGGCCTCAGTATTTTTACTCGAGGTTATGTTGTGTGAAACTCCGAGGGCAGGTTGGAATGTAGTAAAGAAATTCTCATTTGTCATCTGGACATAGACATATTAATACTATTCAACCACAGAAGTAGTGGTTGAGCTGGAATAGCTGCACAATTCTAAAGAAAATCTGTTTCTGTTTTAAGTTGCAGTTGATTTGTCATGCACTTACTCTGACACTGCTCAGTCTGTGCAATGAGCAAACCTTCCACGATTCATTCTCTAACATACCAAGAAAAGGCAAATCAATTAATCCAACACATCAAAAAAACACAAATACGGGAAACTCCACATCAAATCAAACTCTGTTCACATACACAGTTTATATGCACTAGAACTCATGTCGGACACCATGACTACACAGTATTAGAATTAAATTAAGCTTTTTATGAAGGTAATGCATATCATAAAACTCTTTGCTGAGCAAGAAGTAAAATACTTTCTTACTTATGTACATTTTTAAAAGTATTTTACGTCATTGAATTTCAAGTTTTGAATGCTATTCTTGGTGCATAGTTTCTAATTAATTTTTTAGTTTTTCTATATTCACCTTTGTGTTAATCTGCTGCTATGCCTGAATTTCCCCACTGAATTTCTCTCCCTCTCTCTTTTAATCTAATCTCCAGCTTTTAATTATACAACATTTTACAGAGTAGCAGAAGTCCTTACCTTACAGCTTCAAAACAGGTAAGCATTCAGGGTTGGAACAGGCTTCAGCTGCAGCCGTGTCTGAATCTGGATGAAACAAAAAGAAAAAAAATGATGAGCATTACATTTGAGTATCGCAGACATAACACTGAGCAGCTTGCAACTGATGCCACCTAATACTCTGAATACAGTCATATTTTATTTTTCATCAAAGGATGCCAAGCCCAGCAATGAATAACAATGAAAACCTATGAAGACCTATCAGAACATGTGATAAGTAAAATGCCTTGAAGAGCCATGTTAACGTGAAGCAACCAGCCTAAAATCCAGAGGAAAACGCATGTTTTGAGATGCAGAATGCATTTGCAATAAGTGAACAAAATCTTTCGACAAATCCCACAGCTCAAACTAGCCAATTGTGATGATAGCATCTCAGCTCACAATCTGCTCTGGCAATCTGCTCCAAGAAAAATGTCTTCACCTTGCCAAAACACAAACCTAAGGGAAAAAAAACAAAGACTCCTACAGTAAGATGTAACCAATAACATGTCAACTCCTAAACAGCCAGCATCTACTCCTCAAAAGTTTTCAGCTGAATTTATGGCATCTTCATGAGAAAGATTTGTACCCATGTGGGCAGTTTGCTGTAAGGATGACCGCTGCTCCAGACAGAAAAAGGATGTTTACATTTACTTCCAATATTCCTCAGATTCTTTGGCACAAAATCTACAAACGTGATTGCACACATAGTACATAAAAAATAAGTATCAATAACAATGTTTGTGTTTACCCTGAATAAGCAAAAATGCAGAAAAGGTGAAAGAGAGTCAAGTTATTGCAATAAGAGAAATACAAACATGCAATTTGGATGTAAATTAATGCTCTAAATTTTGTTTCAAAGGCCAAAAAGCCTATTTATAATGCAAAAGCAATCACAACTAAATGTCTATAAACTTAAGCATCTATGTCATACATTCTTAAAGAGAAAAACTGTTGGCCATGTTTACGTAGTTTTCTGCAGATGTTGTAATAAGTAATAGCATTCTCAAAGCCAAACTTTGATCCATTATTTTCAAAAAGGACATTTTAAGTACCTTTGAGGCCTGAAACCTTCAGAGAGGCAGCGACTTCACAAGTACTAAACTGTCCAGCTGGCTGTCACTTACTGGTGATGGTTCAGTTGAGGTTACAGCAAAGTCGGTTCAAAGGCTTGTTTTTCCTTCTTCACTTTCTCTTCAACTTTTTTTTCCTTTTCTTTTTTTGTTTTGTCTTTTTTACAAGAGACCCAGAAAAGCCCCAGATAGAAAGCACAATCGTGTTTTATTTATCAGTAATAGTTTATCCTGGGTAATTTGATACCTCTGGTCATTATTTTTTGTTTCAACAGTTCAGGGAGTCTGTTCACCATCTATGGCAACAAATGGCACAAGCTGGAAAAAAAACAATACAAAAAAAAAACATCAAAAAGGCAGATAAGGCCTTGTGCAAAACAACGCCTGTGCCAGCTCGACAAACACTCCACTATCTCTGAAACATTTTCAGTCTCCAGACTGAAAATTGCCCTTAAATACAACTAGATGGATTTAATACGAGTGCTTTGTAGCGCACCTTAGTAGGTCTGTTGATGTAGATTCACACAAGTACTCATCCAAAAGATAAGGAGAATGTGATTGGTACATTTTTGGAAATATTGGACATCACAAACCGCTCACATTTCTAAAGCACTGTAAGACAATAGTGGGGAGACGCAAAGTGTGTCATTAAAAGCCCAGTAAAGACAAACTATGTTAAACAACTGAAAAAAAAAAGATCCAGTACATCACCTCAACTGCAGAGATAAAATCAGAACTTGGTCCCAGTACAGTTGAATTGGAAGCTTTGCTTGTATAAATATTTTAACTCTTTAAAGCTTACACAAAAAAGAAGTGGCTCTTCTTTTTATTGCCAATGGTTTTCATCGTTTCCAGTCAACAAGCATAAGAAAACAACGTGTAATTGCCATTTCACCCAAATGGAGGGAAGAAATAATTACTTTGATAACCTTTGAAGACCTTTTGAATATACGGAAAGAGCCTGGATGGAGGGGCCTGGTTAGCGTCAAGATACTCTCTCCTTCCACACCCTCCCTCCCATACCGTTTAGCCTGGCAACATGCACTTATCCTACTGAAGTAGACTAAACACCAGTAATCTACAGACAGACCTGAAGGTGTATGATCACAGATAAGAGTTAGTGGAATAAATGTGTTAAACAGTTTTTAAAAAGGTTATAAAAAAAAAATAAACTACAGTTGGTAAGCTACAAGTGGCATTTCTGTTAAGCACTCAACTACAGTCTGGCTCCTGTCGATGTATTGGCCAATATAGATAAAGTGATATTGGTATTGGCCGATGTTATTAATACCAGCCTAGTTTCACTTATTGGTTCAATACCAATATGTTAAAAAGGTGAATAATCAATGCTTATCTCCATCTTGTTGTCATTTATGTTTCAGGAGAGGGAAAGGAGGGAGTTGGTTATTTGGTATTTGTTTAGTCATGTGACAGTGATTGTGATGCGGAGCAGGATGTGGGGGTGTTTAAAAGAAAACAAAGCAAAGTAGGTGATGATATTCAGTAAATATCAGTTACTTATTGCCCCTAAGAGTAGCATTAAAATCGGAAATGAAATCCACCCAAATTTTCATATTGGTCCATCTGTTTTGGCTACCTTAGCAGAAAGCTGAACTAATTAAACAACTGATCTCAGTTTGTCAAGAGTTGTCTGTGTGGGTCACTTCAAAAACAGCCTTGTAACAAGTTTAACCAAAGCACACCTATCCATGCCAGAGACATTGATAGGTCTCTGGCCAGGATTTCAAAATAAGAAAGATTGTTGATGAACAAGTCTTACAAAATACAGCTTAAATATAACTTAGAAAAAGGTTTCATTTGGTGAAATCTTAGCTTGGCTAATTTTGCAATCCAGAAAGCTTTGAAATAATCATTAAATAACTTTTAATGTTGATTATTGATTGTGTTCAAACTTCAAATGTGATTTCTGTGTTTCATTCAGGGAAGTAATAAAATGCTTGAGGTGAGAGGATAAGAAAGGAACGAGGAAGCCTCTGTTAACAGATTGTTAGTGTATCTGTGGAGCTTAGTAGAGTCTCTGATGCCCAAAGATAAATGTTGTTTACAGATACAGTGTGGAAGCTATGGTCGTCTTCTGCTGCACATGGGAATTCCCCGAGATAATTACTGGGTTCACCCAAATTAAATAGTCATAACAAAATGGAGCCAAATGATTCCACAATTCTTTTAAAACATTTTTCCTGAGTTTTCTGTTTCAATATTTCATGATTTTGAGGCCAAAATATTACACTGACTTTCTCCATTAACTTTGTCAGTTTGGCATTCTTGCATGCTTTAAATTCAGCCCGTCAGGAAAACAAGTTTTGAATTGAATGAAAAAAAACAAAACAAAAACAAATATATATATATATATATATATATATATATATATATTGCAGATCATAAAGAAGTTGTAATTTGATACATTCAAACTCAAATGAGCTTAAACTTAATGTATCCATAGTGAAAAATTAAAATTTGAGAAAAATAAACACCTAAAGAAGATACCAAGTTGCGGGGAAAACCCAATAAATGGATATTACATATTTATCTGAGGATTCTGTGTAAAGTATAGATAACTGCTGCTCCAAAGGATCATGTGAAACCTGCTCACATTCACTCAGCTGATATTGAAAAGATCCATTCTTCTCCTTTCAGTTCTCTAAACCATGTTTCTAGACGAAAACCCCAACTTCCTTCTTCTCTGATACTTTATCCAATATGTAAGGAGGGATATCCAACAAAAAATATTCATTGAATATTTGTGATTTTTAATTATGACTGGTGTATAGTTACCTCATGAGTCCCATTTCGATTCCTTTGAACTGTGCTAATGGAATGATTGCTATAACAGTCATTGGCCAGCCTGGCCTTGTATTTAAACAAGTAATAAATCCTCTAGAGGAACTTTGTAGTGTAGCCTCTTCTGTCTCCCACCAAATGACAAACAGACCCAACTCATGCCCTCTCTCCACTCAGCTGTCTGTTAAGCGAAAACATGTGGTCTGGTATCTTGTTTCAGGCAAAGTGAAAACACACACCCGCTGAGGTATACAGTGGAGCAGAAAAGTCAAACAAGTTGTGACCAGGAGCGTTTCCTCTGTCCTTGTGCAGAACTCCCTTATTCCACGTCTCCACAGGGGGCGAGCATAAGAGGTTTGACTCCCCCCCCCACCGTCCCACCTTGGTGCAGACTACAGAAAAATCAATCAGTATTCAGGTCATGCCACCACCCTTAACACAAGACCTCTGAACCCAGCGGGGATCTCCTTGGAGGGAGGGATAGGGATTTGTCTGTTGTGCCAGTGTCTGCTCCGTGTCCGACACCAACAAAGTTCTCGTGTTGAGGGGAGGAGCGCAGCCTAACCCCGTCCACCTACGACACAATAAATCCAGCTGAGGAGTTCAAGGTGGGCTGACCTGTAGCCGACCCCGTCTCTGGAAAAATGGCTACAAGCTACAAGCGGAGACTTTCCCTGCTGTCGTTTTTTTTTTTTTTTTTTTTGGCTCAAGGGAAAAAAGGCAGGATGTGCTCAGGTTTTGTGGGCATCGCCAATGTGCAAATTAATACATTTACTCATTCAAGTTTCAATTCCCATCCAAACTGTTGGGAAGCCTTCTTTCCATCATGGAAACTGGATGGGGGGCAGAATTAGCATAGCATAATTACACTGGGGAAAGATCCAGGCTCCAAGGAGCAAGACATAACCTGTAATTTGCCATTGTGCTCCCTATGCAATTGACACTCGTTCTATGACACCGGAGATAAATGTCAGAATTCAGGCTGTTAGTTTAACCGATGGCGCATTTGGAATTATAATAACCAGGGTCTTCAACATGTTCAATCTGATGAGCAGTCCAGCAACAGCTCTCCACCACTTTTTCAACCCTCTTTGGGGTATTATCATGCTAATCTAAAGAAGAACCCAGAAAAAAAAGTAAGTTTCTGTGAAAGAGGATATTTAATGAGAAGCAAGGTCCCCTGAAACTCTGAGGACACAAAAGGGGGTATTTTCAACCAGTTGTGCCTGAGCAAAGCAGGGTGACAAATGGACACAGACATTACGCTGGGTGCTTAATTAAAAGAACATAGCCTAATTAAAAAGATCTTCCTGCTGAATAGACCGCCTCAGTTCAGTAAGTGACCCGTGTCTCCTGCACATGTCGGGCACAGACCAGTTAGTCTGTTTGTACTCTTTGACACATTTCATTTTCACATCAGAAGGATGGAAGCGGTAACTACTAAAGTGGATCATGTTGTAGGAAGAGCAGCAGAACATTGTGGGGATGCTGGTTTAAGTTCATAGACTGATAGTTTCCTTTGAACAGTCAATGACATTTTTATGACATCAAATCCACTAAAAAGCAAAACAACATCCACTCACACTGTGTCAGTATCACATGTTCCACATTAGTATTGTAATTGCGCCCCACTTAGCTCACTCACCAGGGACTTTGGACACTGCATCGTCTCCCAGCCATTTTTCTTAACAAATATTTTCTCTCCGGCAGAAAAAGCATAGGGTTAACCAGGTTAAAAAGTTAGTGTTTTAGCAGAGCTTTTTCATTTAATTTAATTAAAACATAGCTCTCTCTCAATACAGATGATTTAAACAAACTCACATTTTGCTACTTGAACCAGTGTTTTCATCTGAAGCTGTTTATTGAAATATTGCCAAATTAAAAACTGGGAAATCAAACTTGCTGATATTGGTCTATATCTTCAACAAAGTTAAAGGTAATAGAAAGAACAAGGTTCTTTTTCATAATCTATGCACCTTTGTTTTTTACTTCACAATCACTGGTATTTCAGCTGCTCTCTACATAGCAGGAGGCAGGAACAGGTCCACATAACAAAGGCAGACAGTGAGTAGCACTGAAAAATCACTTTAAATTGTAAATTTCAAGGGAAAACCTAGAACTTCTAAATGAAGTAGATTTTTTTAGGGGTTTAAAAAGCTGAAGCAAATTGAAAAGAATGAAAGCACTTCAGTTTGACGATAAAGAGGACTGGATGGTATGCAGGTTTCACTGCAAACTCAAGCACCATGCATTACATAAGGGGTTATGAGTCAGAATGATAAATAACACAACCATAAGATATATTTTTTTTCTGCTAAATGAAGTCAGAGGTTAAAGTCTTCTACATTTTCTTATTTTTCCTTACTTTACTGCGCTGTGCCTCTGTGTTAATGAACACACAATTATTTTAGTTTATCTCCAATTCAACCACATTTTACATTCAACATGCTCAAGCTTAATACATGAATAATATGTGCATTATTTTTTATTTATTCATGTTGTGCAGCCTTGGCACTTAAGATGTATAATTCAAAGCATAAAATGCAAAACTTTGTTTACATTTCTTTGTGTGGATTGCAAAAAAGGTTTATTGTAAAAGAAGGGCTGTGGCGTTGATGTTAATGCACTACATTACACAATGATCTGACAACTTTATTTGTTATTTTAATTGTTTAAATTTGGCCTATGAATTTTATTCCTGACAAAAAAATGAACCTGACAGATGCCCAACAGATGGAAACAGAACAGCTCCGACACCTAATTATCTACCTCAACTTTTCTTGTTTTTAATAAAACTCAGTTAGCCAGAACCCAATTTAAATTTACAGGTGTGGTGAAGAAATAAAAATAAAACAGCTTGTATGTGCATTAAATTAAATCTCCACACTTACAGCTTTGCACTGTGTGTGAGTGGGAGTGTGTGTCAAAATCTGAATTGTTGTAATCTGTGCTACATAGTGCACAATGTGGACAATCCTACAGCTCTTTGAACATATCTGAGTGCTCTCTGCCAGCTAAAATGCGGCCCTATGAGTGGATCTCTATAGCCTATTCCACACTGAAAATTACATCAGTCAGAGACCATGGTGAACTGACAAGAGTGATAGTGGTTTGCAGATATTAGTTATGCCTGCAGAACAAAATGTTGAATTAAAAAAAATGACCAAGCAACAAAGTGAGCTTTTATAAATTTCCTTTCAAAGATCTCACTAGTACATCATGTTCAAGACTTTTCTTCAAACGCTGAAAGCATATAAAGAAATAACTGTTCTAGCAAAAATTAAAAAAAAAATAAAAAGTTTTAAGGGTTTGGATCAGGCAGGACTTTAGAGCCTTACAAACATAAGTCACACAAGGAGCAAAAGTAAACTATGACATCTAGTTGGACCAGGGTTTTAGTTTGCAGTAGGCTGACAGGATGCTGTTTTCACATCAAGAGGATATCAGCAGTCAAGAAAATAACTGCAAAAAACAATCCTGCAGAAAGGTTTTTAAAAATTAGCCTCAAACTATAAACTCCTGTGAACTGTCTTTCTGTCCAAGTCTTTAAACTGGACTTTGACATTTTATTCTCCTGGTACCTGAAGCCTCAGGTCGACACTAATGCACAAGGTTTCGCTGGAGGGCTACTGTCAGTCTCAGACATGGTCAGAGTGTGAATGTGTGTTTGCACCCTCATTCTTGTCACATTCTCCCATCATTCACTTGTGACTTTAAAGCAATAGCGTGGTCTGGGTTTTTGTTTATACACGGATGGTATTCTTCCTGTCAGTCACCAGAAACTAACCCCTCAGGGACAGATTAAGGGAAGTGGGAGAATGTAGGAGGCAATGAGGAGGGAAAGATCAAACCGAAAGAAAAGAAGAAGAAGAAAGAAAAGTAGTTCCATACCCTGGAAAATGCAGTCATCTTGCGTGACTTAACAAGATGTGTTTTGTTGTGTTTATTCATCTTCTCTGTATGAAAACAAGCTTCCACCCGCACAGTAAATTAATGATCATGTTTTGTTGCATGAGGCAGCCATCCACATCACTGCAGGAGCACACAGACAAACACACTTATGTTGAATTATCTGCAATTAATCTGAACCTGTTCAAATGTTTGGAGCTTCACAGTTTGACTCCAATTCAGTTTCATGAAAAACAACTTGACCAATGTCACCATCAGTTGTTATCCAACCTTAAGTAACATTGCTTCCCCATTACATTCAGTAAAAACATTCACCAAAAATCAAATTTCCATGAAAACAACCATCAGTAGTATATTGAGAATTGGCTTTAGCACAAGATTTCCAACTTTAGACATAAGGATAGTACCTTGCAATGTCACCACTGAACTGAATTATTCTACCCAGGTTATAGATTGAATTAAAAAAAAGGTGTATGAACTGTGAGTCCATCAACATGTGTATCATCCAGTGAGCTGAAAGTTAAGAAATTGCCAAAGTTTTAGTTTCAGTTCAAAACTCTTTACCATAAGCAGATTGTTTTCCATTTTAAAAATTTGGTTTTGTTTCTCTTCCTCTGAGCAGAACAGTTTAAAAACTCTCCTGGTGCAATATGAGGAGCTAATTTTAACTGACTTCAAGAAAGCAATCTCCCCCCACACACATCCACACGCATAGCTGCAGGGGTGAGTCAACACTTGGTTAATAAACCTATACACACACATATTACTGGAACTTGAAGAGTTTCAGAGTACATGAGAAGAGGAGGGGATGGTATGTTTTACTCACATTGGACCACTGCCCAGTTTGGATTCTTATGACATTAACTGAACCCCACCCCTGCCCCCGATAGCCCCACTAAAGACCGTTTTAAAAATAGCCTCAGTTTGATGGAAACCAGCCTGTAGTTCTGGGAAATGGAGGAAAATGACCACAGCATGTGTAGGAGTGTAGACGTATCTAGTAGACAGCGTCCAAATCAGATACTCGCTGCACATATGGTGAACACTAAAATGTACACCAATAATAGCATGCAAGCTTTAATTTTAATTGCCAATTGAAAAAAAGAGAAAAAAAAACCTGACTGAAGCAGGTTAAAAAAAAGCTTCTTAAATTAACTTTAATTTCTGAGTGTAACATGTTCTAGGAGAGATCAAAATCTTCTTTTGAGAATTGTTCTCAGAAAAATTAACCACAATAAAGCCAATAAATTAAAATAAATCTAATGAAAGAAAAGGCTGGGAATCATGTCTGAATTTCTACCAGTCGTAAGAATTGGGAGATCAAGTACAGGCATCAAGTTACAGCGCTTAGAGAGGAGCATTTCATTTTTGAAAGACATCTGAAAACTCTTTGGGAGGGTTGAAGGAGGATCGGGGGGTCTGCATACTTAAATTAAAGATATGAATACCTGCCTGTTAAACGTGTAGGCAGCAAGGGTGGGATATAATGGGATCTTACCAGGTGAACCAAGCAGCTTTGAATAAATATGACAAAATAAAAGAAGTCCTTATCTTAGTTTTTTAATTTCCTGCTTCATTTCACCTTTCAGGGCTCTAAAAATTCCCATTTCGCAATAATCAACAATAATGCATGGCCATAACTCAGAATTACTTTTATAGTAACAAATCAGCAGACCTGCCCTGCTTTGCATAATAAACCTAAATGCTTTAGACAAGGCGGAAACCAGAAACCTGACAAGAAAATATTAATACATTTTGCAGCATCACTAGAAAAACATTTTCATCTCACTCTGTTCTGTAAGCAGCTAATGATATTTTTCTATCAATGTAAATCTATAGCTATTTAGCAAAATACATAATAACTTAACTATGTAGGAATTTGTCATACTAATTACTTAGACCTTTATTCACAATCTATCTCCACCTACAAAATAATGCTCTTATTCTTGAGTCGTGGTTTTTTTCCAGTAGTTGTCTTCATTTCAGTTGCAAATAACTTAAAAAGTATCTAAAAGTATAAGGATTATTTATTTATTAGTGCATAACTTCAACTTCAAAATCTACAATGAACTTGTTTTAAACCATAATACATTAAATGCTAATCATCACTTATGATTTGCTTTTTGTTCTCTGTTTACACAGCTAATTAAAGTTTTTCTTAAAGGGTGTAATCAATGTCTGCATGTACTGTTGCTTTTGTCACTAATCAGTGGATACAACATGTAGAAAAAGTGCAAGATTTTATAAAATCTGTTGGTTTTTATTTAAATTCAAAATATTCTCCTTAAAACTGTGTTGTGTCATCAGTTGAATAAAACCAAAGGAGGCAGCAATCATCATAGAAAGAAAAATAAATATTTTGCTTTTTGGAGTCATTTCACAAAAAGACAGAACTGAGTTTCTGTCATAATGTTTTGATATTTCAGAAATTAAAAAACTGATGATGAAAGAAGAAAAAGAGGAAGAGGCTCTAATTTTGTCATTATCCTCTGATTGGTGAAGTTAATGCTCCTGGATCCAAGAAACAGTTTCTTGACAAATATCTGCATGAACACAACCCTGAAGATGGAAGCTGTTTTCTTATCTTCAAGCTGCACAAAGCAGCAGTTCAGGCATGCAGCCACCTTCCAAGTTTGAAACTACAAATTTCACAGTCTGGCAGGAAAGTTTTACCATCTAATTGAGAGCAAATAAAACAAAAACATTTTTAATGATGCTCACAGACGCATTAATCAGGCATTTCTGGCCAATATTTCTGGTTTTATTTGAAGTTTGACGTCATGATTTCCATATTAACACAAACTACTCCTCTCACATGTGGGGACCCCCAAGGATTCGTCTGTAGTCGGCTTCTAGTTCCATTTTATTAACTTTTAAAGATCCATTAGATTTCAATCCAGCTTTGCTGATCACTAGAAGATCCATCTCCTCCCTCAAAAATTTAACTTCCCAAAATAATTAAAGCAGAACCAAAATTGTACTGAACTGTGATTTTGGTGTGCAGTTTAATCAATTTAATAAACAGCAAAGAAAATTACTTTTTTTAATATCTGATAAATCTGATCAAGGAAAACTGACCATTTAGATTCAATGTCAGCTTGATTGGTGCATCACTAACGATAATCAGTGTGTTCCAACTCATTGTGACATGCAGCATAAAAAAGCTAAGCTAAATGCTCACTCAGAATGCATGCACCAAATAAAAGAGATGGTGAAAACCTGCTGGTGACTGGTAGGTCTCTGCAGCAAAATAACCTCTGGCACAAAGATGGATGGTTACATTTCCTCCAGAAGAAACAGCAGTTTGTTAAGGAGGGGGGCGAGGGAGGAAGGAGAGTAACTGGGCTGTTAGTACAAAGTTGTGATAGCCACCGCAGCTGAACTGGCAAAGAAAATAACTTCACTAAGAGAAAAGAAAACTTCACAAATTGAAAATCCAAGAAAAAGGATCGTTACTGTGCCGCCCACACTGTTTGATTGAGAGCCAATCTCAGTGAAATGAAGCGCAGAAAAACACTCAGCAATAAGGATGGAAATGAGCGCTAAAAAAAGCATGATGCACTGAAACTAATATGCTGTGAAAAAAAGTTGTTAGAAATATACTGTTTTGTTTTTTTTCGTACAGTGCTGCTTACATAAAAAGCAAATTCACAAATTAGACAAGATGAAAATAGCATGCAGAACAAAAGGCAAAAGATAGAAAGACTAAAGTTTAGTGCTGACAAAGTGGGCCTTTACAGTGTCTAATTGTTATTTATTAGTAATTTAAAATATGCGTTTCAGTTTTATGCAAAAGAACCGATTCTCTAAACTATTTCTCCTTTTGACACATTATATGTCATGTGCTACTTTGTGTTGTTCTGGAACAAACAATTCAACAAAAACACATGGACATTTTTTATTTTAATGTGGCAAAGTGTAAAAAAAATCCCAAGGAGTGTGGATAGATTGGAAACATGATATAGATGTGAGCTCCGATCTGGGTTTTCTCTGTTTATTATTTTCACAAGCTAAAAAGAAAACATGGATTCTTTGCTCTGATCTGCAGAGAAAGATGATATTACAGAAACAGTGATGGAATGTTTAGCAATGAACAAAAGCCTCCCAAATATGGTATGACACAACATGAAGTTACTCAAATAGCTGCAGATAACACGTCTTAAACTTCAACTTGTACAGACAACCCTGCTGTGTTTCCATCATGAGTAAGACTACTCAATAATTCTCATTGATAAGAGCAGCTGAAGGTAACAGTGATTCAACTTGCTATACAGTAAATTACCTGTAATTAAGAACAAACTGGCTGTTTATACACAACCAGGTTGCAAAAAGCATGTTTAATTAACAGAGAATATCTACAGAACAGATTATTAGCAGGAATTTATGGATCAAGGTTATTAATAAACACACCTTTCCTGAGCTCAGATGTTTCCCATCATTAAACTAAGAAGTGGAACGGGATTTGTTTTTCTTGCACTTTAAGTTATCAATTAAATCTGCCGTGATTTCTTAATTGTCCTTACATGAGAAGATTATATTTATGCTACACAGAGGAAGACATTTAGATATAACTTTAAGAAAAAGTTGTATGGGGGAATAGTTGTAGCATGGTTACCTTGCAGAACCAAGGTCTTGGGTCTCAGCCCCAGCTGTTGACTCTTTTGTGGAGTTTGCGTGTTCTTCCTCTGCATGGGGATTTAGAGGAGTTTGCGTGTTCTCCCTCTGCATGGGGATTTAGAGGAGTTTGCGTGTTCTCCCTCTGCAGAAGGTTTTTTTGTCCACGTTCTATTTCCTGTTTTGCTCCAAAACCTTACCTGGCAAAGTTAGAATGCTACGCTGTAGGTAAGGGTATACCTTGTCTCTCGCTCACTGCTCGAGATAGGAAACAGCACCCCAACAAGCCTGCAAGGATTATGTGGTCCGAGCAAGTTGGTGGATTGTTTCAATGTTATTAACTTTTAAAGATCCATTAGATTTCAATCCAGCTTCATCTTTTGAAGCACATGACTGAACGTGTGTGAAAGAGTGGGTAATCTCTTTAACAGGGACAGCTGACTAGGGAGTATTAAAGACAAAGCCACGGGTCAAGAATGGCTCTAACTTCATGCCAAAACCAGGCATGTCTAAACATTTATGTGAGACAAAGGAGAACAGCCACTTTGAAAATTCATGCAGCTTTGCAGCTTTCAATTCTTAAAGGTACTTTTATTGGCCAGGAGCCCCTCTCCGCCATAGAAATATAAATCTTGGGGAATCTGCTGATTTTGCGAGCTTTGGGTTATATGTTCCCCTCTAATTGCTGGACTTCATCCAGTGTGCTCCATGAAGCACATAACCAAACAGTTGTGAAGTGTTTCTGCTCACTGCTTGTGGCCTTGGTGGGTTGGCAAGCAAAACCCAAGTCCATGTTTGACAAGGGGTTAATGTTTCAGAAGAACAGCCTGGAGAAACCACAAAAAGACAGCCAGTCTGGATGGACGGACCGAGGGCTGTCGCTTGTCCATTTTGTGGTCCGCCACGTCCCGCCTCTTTTTCTATCTCACCCCTCTAGCCTTTCACTGAACTCTGAAGCTTCCCTACCGTAATTTACACGCTCATCAGCTCGACTGTAATTTCCAGTGCAGGAGGAACCCACACCAGGACCACAGGAGGGATAAAGCTACACGCCTGTTTTTGGAATCAAGTGTAATTACAATTCTGCCAAGGCTTTGGATCGCACCAATGGGAGGGATGACTGTCAGTACTGTTTTCACTTTAACTTCCAGCAGTCTGGACCAATAACAGGGAAGCAGATGCAACAAAACTGACACCATCTATTACATCTGTGCCAAAGGCAATCTATAAATGAACTTTAAAGATCAGGCATACTAATATACCTGGGAGACTGAGAGCACCAACTCAGCGAAACAGAAAATGTAACTCCAAGGCAAAGAAGAGAAGTTTCTTCCTCTCAGGTCCAGGAGCACAAAAAAAATAAAATAAAATTCAGAAAGAGCAATGATGGAAGAGCCACATGCCATGCTGCATAAGGTATGAGACTGTGCATTTGTTACACCTGATGCAACATGTTAATGTGATTTCTTACCAGCTGTGGCCTCAACAGGGCCAGACCTTGAGGCCAAGGCCCGGTGGTCTCAGCAGATAGCCCGGACTGGCCTGTGCTGTGTCAGGCTGGGATTATGGATGGCAGGGAACTTGCAGGGCTGACAGGTAATAATTCACTCCCCAGGGGTCCCACACCCTTCGCTGGTTACAACACAACCAGCCAGGAAAGGGTGGAGGTGCTGAGAGGGGGAAAAAAAAAAAAACCTTGAAGTGCACATCCCCATAACCCACCCACCTTCTCTCTTTCCTCCCATGCCCTTCAAGAAGCAAGACTCTTCCTGGCAGCACAGTTGCCACGGGTAACCAGCCATTATCAAAATGAAATATGAGGTGTCACAGACCAGTGCCGCTCTCAGGTGCAGGGCCAAACAAAGTCCCATATGTTGTGGATGTGAAGGGGGGCTGGGTTAACTGTTGCTTCCTGAAGCACGGTATTGCACCAACCCATTCTTTAGACATCAACTGTTACGGATGGTGCTCGGAGATATGAGACACTTCAGACAAATCACTGTTGTTAAGGTGGCACGACAACAGCCTGAAATCTATCATGCAACGCCCTCAAGTTCCTCTGAGCACAGAATGGGGGAAAAGGAGGATGAGTGCAGCTATTCAGCAACTTCAAGAGCGCCTGGGGAGAAAATGTAAAGTGTCTTCATCCATTGCACTGAAATACAGCTTTTTTTTTCCTTTTTGACCGATCAAAGCTGCAAAATAAGTTAGAGTGTTCGCTTTATATCCACAGACACGGTTACTGAACACTTCATCTTGACATGAAAATAGTCAAACTGAATGTCCCCCAAGGGCCAGAGCTCTCAGCCTCCGGTTAGAAGCCTATTTCAGCCATCATTACCCTGAGGACCATTAGGAGGATGCCATCCGCACATATAGGGTCCGTCATTTCAAACTCAAAGCAAACGATAAAATGGAAATCGGAAATAAAATTACACACTGGGCTAAATGCACCATTAACCACGCTAACTAAGCGACAAACCTATCAGGGCTCGGGGAACGAGGACTGGATGAAGAGAAAGCAATTCTGAGCAGTGATGAGGAATGAATGCAATGCTGGGCACTTGGCACTTTCTCACATTTATGACCAACTCATTTGTCAGCAGAAACAAATTTTCCCTAATGATTATGTGTATAAGCAGCGGAAAAAAACAAACAGGGGCCGCCTTATGCCGAGTGTTGACAACCACCTCAAACGAGGGCTGAATGTAGATGGGTCTGCACTATTCATAGTGCGAGTGGGAGCACAGACAGACCTGCTGGTAGAGAATCGGGCCACACAGGAGCATCCCACTTGCCCTGCACGGAAGCAGCACTCCTACTTGTCAGCACACCAGCTACATGTCAAATAGAATAACCTGAAACCACACTGCAATACTCTGGAAGGAGCAAAGAGTGCAAAGTCATTGTACAAGTGTGGTAAGAAAACCGCAAGCCATGAGTGCCACCATCCCCTCCCCATCCTGCAAAGTCATTGCAGCAGCCGAGAGGATGGAGACAAAGCTAAACCAAAGAAAATCACAAGATTTGACCACATGGACAGCACCTAAACATCTGACCAGATAATCAAAACAAAGGAGCATTTAGAATCTGCAAATAACCCAGCTCAATCAGGGCAAAGTTGAACTGATTTTTTTTTTTTTTTTTTTAATGCTGGGAAAACTTTTGCAAAGAGAGGACTAGTTTGAGTCAGAAAAATGAGGCAAATATGGGGGGAAAGTAGTCATAACGATTGTTCCTGTTGTGCAGGGTAAGATATATTTACTGTTCAATTGTTCTTAGCCTCAGCTGAAACTAAAAACCCACAGAGGGAGATGAGACACCTAATGCACAACAAGCTGAGACAAATCAAAGATCTGTATTTCTGCAGAGAGCAACTCCGAAGCATCTATTTCAAGGTAAATAACCACCAACCGCTTCGAGGAATCTTAGGGGTGGAAAAAAAATAGGGGTGAAAAAAATATTCTAAATCTGTGTGTATTTTAGAGATCCAACACAGGCTGATGTTAAACTCTGCGTGCAGAAGCAGAAACCTGTTAGATTAGAACAATGAGCTCATCGCTTCCCCCAGAGACTCTGGCATCGAGACTAAACTGCAGCTGGAGTAAGCATGATTTAAGAGGCAAAATATAGGCGAGGTGGGAGGGAAAGGTTCTCTTTCAATACAATATAAAACACTTATGCAATGATCGCGTCCTGCCAGACTGATTTGTTTACCTCACCTTTTTTTTATTGTCAGTGCACTGTTTTGCACAAGTTAAAGCTTTCTCTTGAGAACAAGCGGCTGTTTAGATGAAAACTGTGTTCCAGTCAAAAGGCCAATCAATGAGATCTGGTTGCAATAACTTGCAGAGACTACTGCTGCAAATAGCATGTTGGTCTAAGAAAAATGAATGCAGACACACAAAAAAACATATCTTGCAAAATTATTAAAGAAGATTACAAAAGTCCCGACTCCAGCTTGGGGAAGCTTGCATCAATTCAGTAATTCAGTCTGAGCGCAAAGAATGACTGGACCGCTGGTGGAAAAAAAATAAGAAAGGCTTTAACTTGGCGAGAGTTCAAAAACAATTTAGGATTGTTATGCTGTTTATTAGCAGTTGGCGCTGCTGCTGAAACATCTCTTCTGTGCAAAGTTAGAGCATCCTCAGAGTCTTAATGAGCAAAGTCAGCACAGCTGAGACAGCACCGCTCAGTCCGCAACTAGAAAAGCAGGCAGCTCTTACCTTATTGTTTCCACGGCTCTTCCACTCTAGCAAAATGTATCTAGCAGTCTTTCTATAAGGTCGCAGGAACAAGAGCAAGTCGTTATAAAGAAAAAAAAACGAAGAGTTGTTAGTGTAGAAGCTGGTTGTTTTCGGAAAACAGTTAGTATTCCCAGAGCGCCAGCGTAGAGAAAAGGCGCCCCACACTGCTGTGACAGGACTGGAGCCAGTCCGACTGGAAATCACAACACCTCAACAGCCGCAGAAGCCACGCCTCCTTGCTTCTCTGAGACAAGAGCTCCAACCAATCAGAAAGCGTATTGACCAAGACTCCCTGCTATGATTGGTTGAATGAGGGAACATAAAACGTTAGTCGCGCCCAGCACAGCTCACTTTTCATCCAGATGTTGAATGCCTTAACATCGGTACTATAAACTTGAAAAGCCAATCAGAGCGCAGCACAGGGTAAACAAACTCAGTTTGACCTCATGGAGGAAATTAGATGAGTAAAGCACTAAAAAAGTCAAAGGCATTTCTTGTAATTGATATTATGAATTGCAATAAACTTGAACTTCTATTATTTTTATTACATACTACAGCTAATTTGAATGTCCAATAATGTCACACTTTAAAACAATATATTAAAAAAATGCATGACAATAGTAAATATCATTTATATATATTATTATGTGTATAATTATGAGAGATATTCCTCTCATGTAATATTTGCGTTAAGGAATTTTTGTTCAGTAAAGAATCAGACTGGATCAACTTAAATATTTTTGAAGTTGAACTTCAAAAAAAAAAAAGATTACCTTTGAAATCATATGTTAAGATAGTTTGACATTGTTCCAGATATGTTACTTAACAAAAAGAAAAATGTTAGGGTTAACAAGCTAGAGCACAGAAAGGGACACAGAAAAGGTAAAGATCCATACGTTCTTCAAAATAAGAGTTGAAAATGGACAAAGTCATGTTGAAAGCAATTATGGTGCATCTTTACATGTCTAAATTTTAAACAAATGAATTTAATAAAATATTGACATATTTAATTATATAATTGTATGTAATGTAATCACAGTATTCATTAATTTCTCTTAATTTAATGTAAATAAGCTTTTGAAATTCAGTTTATAAGCTTTTTGGTATTTTAGTTATATTTTATTAGTAGCACAACATTTCCTACTATACTGTCCAAAAATTTAAACTTATTGTTTATAGTTTCTTGAAAATATTTTTAGGTGATGAAAAATATTCCCTTATGATTTTTCAACATTGACAACTTTTTTATTTTCCAGTCCAATACAAGATAAATTTCAAATAAATTTGGTTGAATTTATGAATGTTCTTAACTTTGCCTAGTGAATTATTCAAAATACCAAAATATGTGATAAACTTAGCAATTGAAAACTTTCACCAAAATAATATTTTATTTTTTTTAAAGGCTGTTTGTGAACACCTGGTCAGAAAAACCCAAATTGTTGCCATTTGATCAAACTTGATGTAGGCAAAATACCAAATTCAAAGCATTAATCAATCTGTGCTATTCCACTTATCAAAAATTGTGTCATAAGGTGATAAGCCCAACATTTCCATGTGACTGAATGCATCTTACACTGAGCCTGTTTTCCCTTTCTGTTGCCAAAGTTAAGGCCTGAAACTAACTCTTGTGAAAAAAATGGGATAAAATAATTGGAATGAAAAAACAGAACTCTCCATCTGAGCTGTTCAGCAGTTGAGTCATAGGAAAGATGACTCAACGAATCATCTTTACTCAGAGTTTTGGCTCCTGCCCTCTGGCTGCAGGCTGAGGATATGTCTTATTAGATGTAACATATACAGAAATTTCTTTCTACCCACAGCAATCTCTCTTACTAATGCAAAAACACAGAAAAGGTAAAGGATTGGACTTTTGGAATTGGCATTTTTCAATATAGTTATTATTATTTTTTTTTTTTACTTACGGCATTTTGTTGTGTTTTATTTTACATATCAACACATTTATTTCACGTTTATTAGAAAAATTCCTTGATATTCACATAAAACATTATGGGGCTACAAATACCCAAAACTTTAGAGATAGAGCAAGCCATCTTATCCTTTTTTTTTTTTTTTTACAAAATGAATGACTTGCAAGAAGTTCTGTCTGGCCTGTTACACCACATGCAGCCAGATTTGTGCGTTGTAGTATGATGTACATCTAATTGCAAACCGCCTCTTCTACAAGTTGATGCAAAACTACTTGCTTGCACTCAGCATGTCCTCTAAATTGAAACAGGTGAATGAAATTTGAAAGGCAGGGACAAAGTATACTGACAGCAGTTAATCAGTTGGCAATGATGATGTGCAGGGCACTGCCAGAAACATTAATGAGACACCTGTGCCGATATGGCAGTGCCGAGACATTTGGTCCGACTGCATCTGTGTTTGATGATAATCTAATAGATGGACACGACCTCACTGAGTCATTCATCCTGAGCCTTCATCTTTTGCATTGCAGTTGCAGTCAGTCTTCCCTGTCAAAATGTTTCCAGAACGCAACAGTTCAAGTGCCCTGTGCAATGAATATGAAATACCTTGCTGGGAGCCAGATAGATGAGAAACTTCACTACAGTATTTTGTTTACTGACTAAATTTTTTCATTTGGCTCATAAAGAGGAGGAAAAAGAATCAGTTAGTACTATTCTCTTTGGCAGTGTAATGCTGCCTGCTATGTTGAGGCACATTTCAATTAAGAGAATCAAACCAAGAGACAAAATTCTAAATCATTTAAAAAAGTAAATCTTTGGTAGAGAAAGATCTTGACTCTATGAACTTGTGTATATTTAATTAAAATTTAATTAACAATAAGTTTAAAATGCACAAGAATTTCCAAAAAGTATCCACAGGGGTCACTAAGCGGTGTTAACTAACCTAATCGAAATACAAAAGATGATTCTGCTTAGAATCAGCATCTTTTACATCTCCTCTTTCTGTTCACCGATTATCCCGGTTGAAATTCAGCCAGAGAAATCAAGTTCAATGGCAGAAAGCCCAGACGGACCACTGAAGGGAAATGAAAATCAAACAAAACTGCATTTTGAGGCAAAGGTCAGGCTACATTTTCTAAGCAGACAACTTAATTATAACCATAAGGTGTTAGGCAGTTTATGATGTCATAATTTTTCCATAATCTAATTTTCTGAAGCATTAATAAATCACTTTGATTTTTTAAAGCCTTTTAAAGTCTCTTAAAACACAATTTGCATATGATTTAGATGTGCAAATATATCAGAAAATATCCATTTAGCAACTTAGGCTGCTATGTGTTTTCAAATGACTATGATTAAAAATAAAGACAAATACAGTGCTGAAAGACTGGAAGAAGTGGAAATCAAGATATTGCAAAGAAACATTGATTGCACTCTCACGCCACTCAGACATAACATTATAACCATTAATAAGTGAAGTGAATCACACTGATTATCTCTTCATCATGGCACCTCTTGGTGGGTGGGTTATTCAGGCTGCAAGTGAACTTTTTGTCCCTCTAAATTATTGTGTCAGAAGCAAGAAAAAATGGTAAGAGCAAAGATTTGATTGAGCTTAAACAGCACCATGACTGGGTCAGACCATCTCCAAAACTGCAGCTCTTACTGGGTGTTCCTGGTCTGCAGAAGTTAGTGTCTAACAGTGATGAACCTGCCTCAGGGTCACAGGTCGTCAACGCTCATTGATTCAAGTGGAGAGCAAAGGCTGGCACTCGTGGTCCAATTCAACAGATGAGCCACAGTAGCTCAGGTTTTTGAAAAAGTTTATGTTGTTTCCGGTAAAAAAAAAAAAAAAAACACCTGGAGTGTGATGGTTTGGACAGTTCTACATATGTTATCAGAATTGTTAGAGACTGATAACAAGATTAAGGTACAGGTGAGTTAGAGTCTTGTTGGACCGCCGCGGTGTCATCTGTTGTTTTCCACCGGAACATTGCTTAATATCAAAACGATACTGAAAAAGTAACTCTGTGAAATCGTACTTTTTCCACATTTTCAGCATTAACAACACTGAGGGGTTTTGGCCAGGTCCTGGGTCTAGTAAACAGGTGAACAGAAGGTAAAATAGTTTAGCTACAACAGGAATGAGAGTCCAAAGGCTGGTGCTCAACAGTTGATTTGCATTTGCATGGCTCTCAGCAACTTCATTTAAATACGAAAACCTCTGCTAGGCCCAAAGGGAGGGGGGTGATGGGGAACACGGACACACAGCGTTTTTGACCATTCTTGGCAGTGCTCTACAATTTTCCACTCTGACAAAAACCTCTTGCCGATAGCCCTCAATGTCCATGCGCACGGCAGAACTAGGTGTCAATAGCTGTCGAAAATCCCACTTTTCATGCAGTGAATGCCTCATATTTCACAGATCCAGGAATCTGTTGAATGAGCTGAACAAACCAATCTCATCCATGGCCCAAATGTAAACCTCATAAGACACAAAGGGTCTACTGTTAGCACTCCTTCAAGTTTTTAGTAGATTTCATATCTCAATTGTTCAGGGCAGAAGAAGGGCTAATAATGGCCTACAAGGCAAGTTGTTTACAATCTAATCCTAATATATCTGAATAGCAAAGTGAAGCCCAGAATTATGTAGGTTATCTTAGAACACAAAGCTCAAAAGCTAAAGCTTTTCTTACAAGGAATTATCTACAGGTGAGGAAACCTATCCAGCAAATCTGCAGATCAGTGATGAATATTTTATGTTTCTTGCACATCTCACAGGCATCATTGTTTTCAGGGAGCAGCTATTGTTTACCATCTGTAACCAGGCATTGCTATTTTGATGAGACTTTATTTTTTAAATGAGGTCACTTCTGTTTTCTGACTTTCAAGTGTACAAAGGCGAATATGCTGCTTTTTCATATCTCACAAAACCACACTTCAGGCAAAAACAGCAGATGTGTTGTGAAATTTGTAGACAATGAATGATTTGAAAAGGGCAGCAGTGTTTTGGGCTTTCATCATTTGCAACTGTTTGCATGGGAACAAAAGATCTGATGTGCTTATCCCACAAAACCTGTGCGGAGCCACAAAGAAAACTGAAGGGTAATCAAGGCTGTGATTAAAATGTTTTTATTACGGAAGTATAATCTCATGCTGAAAATAATGCAAAAAATGAAATCTTTAATTTGGTTACAGAGAGTTATAAAAAAATCTATGTTAAAAAAAAGTTCTACACAGTTGTAATATGTAACATATTTACCACTGTAACAAGTCTAGCAAATTAGATTCATCTTAAGCAATTTTCCAGTCCTTTAATTTTTTAAGTCAAATGCTATGTGGTCTGTTGAAAATGGAAACCCTACCAACATTATTGTTGACAAAGTACCTTTTTAGTCATCACACACATTAAACTTTGGTGAAAAAATTCACCAAAGTTCAGTGTTTGAACTGCAGCAGTGTGTCTAAGGTCACCAAATATTTATACCAGCATTTGTTTTGAAGGCTTATACATTATATACATCTTCACCACGATTAAAACAACTTGTTGAGGGCATTGAATCTATGTTTAAAGGTGTTCAAAGAACACTTTTGTTATTTAGTTGTAATTGAAAAATAACTGCAACACATTTTTTAACCTAATATTCATGGTGCCAACTTTGTTTTAGTTTTTGCTGAATCTTATGAAGTAATAATCTTTTATAGTTTCCCCCAATTAAACTCACGAAGGGTCAAAATGAAAAATCGAGCATGCAAACTGAATTTTATGACTCCCCAGACATGTTTTTGAATTTGGCCACCCCAGAAAGCTCTGTCAAGCTGAAACGCTTGCATCATCACCAACACAATGGCTGCACTTTAAATTGCAAATATTTTAACAAATACAAGATGTTCTGGTGACCATGAGAGAGTAAAAAAATACGAAGTCGGGACTGACAATCCAACTGCAGTAATTTACTAAGCGCCAGTACTGAGACCAGGCTGGCAAAATTGCTGAATTCAAACAACCTGTTTTGGAGTTTGCACAAACAGACTCCAAAGACTTGTCTCACCTTAGAAGCAATTATGAAAAATACGCACAAGCTATATACTTCATATTTAGTCCCGTGGGTCTCTTTCACTGAAAGATGCTTGAGAAACAGGGAGGAAGATATGTTGACTGAATAGCATAATGGTGACAGTGCTGCAGTAAGCTTTGGAGTCTTGGCTTCTCAGAGGATTTCCTGTAAACCACAGAGACTACCTGTGTTTGTCTATAAACTGATCTCATCCCTTTCCTGTCAATTATCATCATTAGATGCAAATTTATTCAAGCGACTCTACTGGGACTGTAGAAGCTTAGAATGATGGTATGTCAAAATGTATTGATATAATGAATCATTTAGAACTTCTGTTTTTGTGAATCCAAGTAAATATTGTATAGGATCTGTGAGGCGCTCTGTGCAGTTGTTTTCACGCCTGTCATTCAAATAATGTCACACTGGTGTTAAATGAAGTATTTTTGAAATCTATTTCTACATTTGTAAAAATAATAGATTGGTTCAATTTAAAAAAAAAATTGCAGTAAAAATGCAATAATATCTACTTATATAATTCCTTTTTGAAAAAAAAAACAAAAAAAAAAAAACATGGTCTCATCTTTGTGTAGCACCACAAAAAACAAGGATAATTTGATTTTTTACCACAACAAAACAGTCAGAAATACAGGAATGTTCTGGCCTACCCCACTGAATCTGGTGGAACAAAGTATCCATCTGATGCCTACACCTAGTGACTGTTGTCCTAGATTGCAGGGATATACCAGAAATCATTGGTAAAGAGGAAGAACAAGTTTTCAGTCCATCACAAGATGGATGCACAGAACAGACAGCCTTATATGCACACACTCATACAAAAGGGAAGTTTAGAAAGATTAATCAATCTAACAGTCATATTTTTGGACTGTGGAAGGAAGCCGGAATGCTTGAAGAGAAAAACACAAGGAGAACATGACTCTGGCAGTCTGTCTCACTTCAACTTTGACTTTGATCAGCACGTATTTATATATTTTACTTTTAAAATGTTCTTTTTTGGGGTTTTATTTTAAATGTTTTGATTTTAATTTTATTGCTTTTATTTATTGTAAAGGTGCACTGAAAGACACCTTTCAAATTAAATGCACCATTCGGTGTGTAACATCTAGAAGTGGCTATTGCTTCTAAATGTAGTTTTTAGGCACGTGGTGGGAGCTTTCTGGGTCTTTCTACTAATTTGCACATGAATTTAGGGGCAGAGATCAAGAGGCTTGGGATAAATATGCAGCTGCGCCCAGTTCACCGTAAATCTGGATTTATAAAGGCAACATGTGATGACAAGGGCTTATAAATCAGATTTTTAAGTATCAGAAATTCTCCTTCCCACAAACTTTCAGTAAAGCTACATGCTCTTTTATGCATGAGACCCCTGGGCTCCCTGGCAGAAGAGATATGGTGTCTTAATGGGACATTCCTGGTTAAATAACATGAAGTTAAGTACTTTTAATCAAATGCTAAAAGATAATTTTTCCAATAATTACGCCAGAGGATCCACAATGGGTTGCTCTTTATACTGTACAAAACGCCTGCTGATGTATTTTCTAAGACCTGAAGTTTCTTATTTCATCATCAAGCTTACTGTATTTTTTTATACCAGAATTGTCCAACAGGTAGATGACAAATCAACAAAGGAAGATGTTTAGTTTAACGTTGCTCACGTGCAAACAGCCACTTTAATGGTGCATCATGAAACTGTAACAGGCAAGATGTACAGCTGATTAAAACATCATGGAAGATGGACAAAAACAGCATGGAAACATGGAATATGCCAAGAAAGAAAACATCCACGTACCACATACGAAAAACAGAAGATTCCAACGGGAAGTGACCGAATCTGAAAGGTTAAATACTTCAGAAAACAAGTGGAACGAGAAGACAATCAAGCTAGACACAGGTAGACAGATTGAAGCTGATGAGCAGAGAAAGGAAATGGCAGATGGAACAGAGAGAAGTGGAAGAATGAAAATAGAAACATAACACAGAAAAGCATAAAGTAATAGACAAGAAATCAAAAGAGAAACCTTAAACTAATCTAAGACATACAAATATGCAAAATACACAACACAAGAATACACTAAGAGACTGAGCATTATAGATTGAAGTAATATGGCACCTTTTAGAGAATAATAAACACATAGGAATGAACAGCATACATCAAACCTAAATGACAATAATGAACCCAGAACATAACCAGAACAATAAACACAAAAGAGAACCAAGGCACAGCTATAAAAGGAAGCAGAACAAAAGAAAAACCTAGACATGAAGGAGAGAACAGAACTTATCTGGCAGAAATTGTGGAAAATAAATCATCCACAAAGAACATGAACATAAACATAAAAGTCAAAACCATAGGTATGATACAAATGTCATAACTTTTCTGCATAGATTGGATATAAAACATATGTAGATCTGAAATTGATCTACATTTGTCTCACAAGACAGAAAAGAAACACATTTGGGAAATGTAATGATACATTGTAGGCTTTTCTATGTGTGAGTGATTTGTGACACAACAGTGGGGGTTGTACTCTATTTGAGGCCAAAAACTTTAATGTGGATCAGTGCGATTTGGATTTTAACATCCCACATATGCTTTTCAGTATAAGATAATCTTACTTTTGTGTAAAGGCAACATTATCCTGGATCATTCTAATCATATAAAATATGAGATTAGTAAACACTGATTACTGCGGCTTTGGGGAGAATATTAGATTACCATGTTGGGTTCAAGCTAGAACAAATTGGAGCAAGCTTGCAAAGAAAGTAAAACAAAATAGTACAGATGTTCTTACAAGTGATCAGATATTATTTTCTTAAAATCTGCATGGATTATTTGAGCAGATTTTGACATATAGAAATACATAGAGCAAGATTGATGATGTAAAAAATATGTATGCACTCTTCCAGAATAACATGAGCTGTTTCAAAAATAATTCTGTTTATCAAATGGAAAGATGTCAACATTTTTAGACAATCCAAGAATACTGGAAAAAAAAAACATTTTGTTTCTAAAGTCAAGAACAAGGCTAAGAATGATTTTGAGGAAAAGAAAAGAACGCAAGACTCAACAGACAGAGACAGTGGATCCTGTGGGAAACAGCCTCCGGGGAAATCAGAAGTGTGGTAAATGATTTGTGGATTCAACCTGTTTTTACATGACTGAAGGAAGTGGCTTTGCTCTATTGTATTGTGAGGCTTGTTTCTTGAGGTAATGCTCATGTTTTTCTCAGTGTTGTGGAAGGAAGTAATTAAAAAAATGTCATTCTGATGAGCCTAGAAGAACCGATAAACACTATGAATGCCACTTAAAAAAAACCTTTTATATGCTTTAAAAAAAATCTGTTGGCATATTCTGGTAATCATCTTTAACCAAAACATTGCATGGTCTGATATCCTCATAGTGCATATTGCATTTTTTCCAGTCATCTATTTTCATGAACAGTGCAGACCTTTAGTTGATGAATTCTACTGACGCTCAGGGCAAAATGAACTTCACTGCCGGCAGTAGATCACCATCATTACCAGAAACCAACACTAAGAAGGTCAGGGGTGGCAAGCAGAGTGCCCCGAGAACATGGCCACGACAGAATGATGAAAGGTTCTTACAACATTACAGAAAGAGAAGCTGAGAGGACAAAATGAAAGCTTTCTGATGAGCCCATGTGAAAACAAGGAGAGAAGATGATTATGGAAAAGGAATATGATAGAGTTATGAAGGGAATACTTTTTAAAAGATACTAAATCGCAGTTTAGATTTTTTGAGGTGCGAATATGTCAAGATGTTAGGAACATTCAAGTGAAGAAACAAACTTTACTTTTCACATTTGCAAGATGCATGTTCAGTAAATCAATGCCAATGAAATATTAAAGCCAAATTTAATCATATTGAGGTTAAAAGTTAATATATTACTTAAGAAATGTCTTAAGAATAAAAATAGATATTTTCAGTTCGATCTAAGAGGAAGTAAAAATAATTGACTTTTCAACAGATTAATAATGATCACTTGACAGTGGCAAGTGATAAAGTCAGCTTATGTTTAATTCTTTACACATTTCAATAATTAAATCACTTAAGGCAGGGGTCCCCAAACTTTTTCCTGCGAGGGCCACATAGCTGTTCCTTTCTCTGGTCGGGGGCCGGTCTTAGTTTTTGGAGAAAGAAACCTTAGAAAATTCTTGTCGACGGGGGGTGGGGGGGTGGAGAAGGGCTGTTCTGTCCAGAATGCACCTGGAAAAAACCGTGAGTGAAACGGTGACTGGGACTGACTAGTATATATTCCATGGAGGGAAAGTTAGTTTCACATCTGCTCAAGCCCCCTGGTGGTTGAAGAAAAATCCACATATAAACCAGAAAATACAATGTATGACAAAAAACACTGAATGCTCTCTGGTATGAGCGAGCAGGCGGGCCGGATCCAGCATTGTTCAGGGGGCCGGACCAAATGACGTGGCGGGCCGGATCCAGCCCGCGGGCCGTAGCTTGGGGACCCCTAACTTAAGGCATAGGGGAAACCCTATAAGCAGAGCTTAATAACTCAACATCACTCTCTTCTGGTAAGGCAGGAAGCTGGTGAAGAACCAAACAAGCCTGTTTTTTTTTTTGTTTTTTTTTTACTAAAGTCACAGTGCTGGTACGCACACCTCTGTTCTGCCTGTTTTGTTACATGGTATGTATGTACCAAAGGTTAAAATGCATCTTTTTCAATGCTTTTCTAATGTTAAAGTTGTCCAAAAGTCAGCTATGCAGCAAGAGGATAACCATGGCACAGATAAAGTTGTTTTGTTGACTTTTGTTTGCGAAAGAGTGAAAGGACAGACTCAAGAACTTCTTTATTTTCTAACAAAGTAAGACAAATTCTCGTGTCATAGCAACTCTCACAAAGTTCCCACATTTTGTGTAATGACATGTTCCTTCTTTTGTATACCAAAAGCCATGGATATGTTGAAAGTGGTTATTTTATGTACTGGTCTAAGTTATCAGGTCATTATAGCTGAAATCAAACATATTCATACAGGTTGCATCACTTGGGAGTAATAGGTGTTAGACATGTTACAGATTTCAGCAAACTAAAAGTCAAATAGCTTCTTTTGTCATGTGCTTTCTCCATCTTTCATTTTATTTTTTTTAAATATTATTTGAAGTACCACTGTTTGTTGAGTCACCCAAGGAAAGACATTCATTCTGTTTGATGGCATTAATTTGGACCTAATAATGAAGTTATTCTTGTCCCACATTGTTGAAATCAATGTCTGCGTGAGTCTCAACAAGAGCAAGAAATAATGTGTCCTGCATGCAGTTAAGTCTTAAAAGTATAATTTTATGCCTGATTATTTTATTGAATTCCCTGTTGCTGCTGCCTGGTTGAACCCAGATCTCACCGCATGTCAATGGTGCTGCAGCAACTCTAATTTCCACAAAGTGGTGGCTGCCACCAAAAAGGTTCTGTCTCTTCTGGTTTTAGTCTCAACCCAGGAATGTCCAAAAGCAATTGATCTGTGGACCTCAGTGCTGTTATTGGAGTGTTAGAGTGTAGAAGTTTAGGCAGGTAAGCTGGTGCAATGCTTTTTAAACTCTCAAAAAACTTGCAGTAAAACCTTAAACCGAATTTCAAAATGGACTGGGAACCTGTGCAGGGAGCTCAAACATTGTTGTGATAAGAAAAGGCTGTTTCTTTTTTCTCAGAGATTAAGCTCCAGCATTTGGTACAACTTGCTGATAATTGATTGAGTTGTACGTCTTGAGAGCCAGCCTGTGCAGCCGAGGATCAGACTGCCAAGCACCCTGCCTTCAGCAACCACCAATCCCACAATGCAACCAGGTCCTTTGGCCCCTCTGACATGTAGTGAGTCCATGGGAAGACATCTCATTCTTCCTCTTCCATGGGGAGAATCCTGGAGACCCACAGGAAGTAATGCTACTTCTATTGGTATTTCTCTTTATAAAGCTGCTCTTTGTCTGATCCCTCACCTTAGACCTGTTTGCTATAGGTGACCTTATGGTATAAAGTCCCTGACAACTTAACTCATAAGATCATTGGGACACTCAAATTCCTCCCCCACAGTAAGGTGGCAGACTATGGAGGGGCGGGGCCTCTGGTTAGGGCGCCTCCTGGTGAGGGGCTCTGGACGCGTCTCATTAGAAAGAGAAGCAGACGCAGACCCAGGATACGCTGGACGAACTGTTACTCAGGATTTCCCTGTAGGAGCTCTCCCACATTAATCCAAACAAGACGTGGTAAAGAATGTGCTTTTTGCTCTTGAATGTAAGTTTTAAATCTGATCTCAAAATTAAAAGCACAGTCAAATATTACACAAAGTAAGAGTAAGAAAATAAAGGGCCAATGAGACATTAAAGGTCTATTCATTTGTCCAAATAAAATCATTTCTGTTTTGTTTTGCTTTAAGGTATTACAGTCTATTTACTTATTTTTTAAACTCTGCAGTCTAACTCACCAGTATAAATAAAACCACTGCACTGAAAGCTGTGGCTAAATTCAACTGCACCAAAACAACAGGACATCAGCATTAAATTCAAATGACAATCAAAATCATTAAAAACTATGAAAGCACACTCTTTTGTGACACCCAATTTGTCACACCAAGGTAAATGTATCTGCAGAAAGATTGCTTTCTGTAGGACTGCAGGTCTCATACGAAGTAATACTATTTCCATTGTATTCCATTGCATTTCCTACAGAAAGGACCTGAAGTCTTTCTCAGGGATTCAAGCTTACACCTAATGGAGCTTATTCTAATTGTGCAATGTTGAAACATGTCATCTTGAAACAACTCTGGGGTCAAAAGTGTTGGTTCCAGTCAAGCAGCATTTAAAAAAGCCTCTGAACTGCTGTCAGGGTTGTATTAAATGTTCAATTAGACAGACAGGGACACTGGACCCTTATCTGTAATTTTCCTTTCAAAACATTCATTGGAAAATGCACAAGTTCAGCACAACTTGCCAAGGTACCTTTCTTTATTCCAACAGCAGTGTTGGTGTGAGAAAGAAGCATTTTATCTTCTTTGTTGATTTTTATGCTCCTTTATAGTTTTCATTCAAGCAGTTCATTCCCCAGATATGCTTATAACAGTTTGGTAGCCATGTGTTTCAGAATGAACATTGTTGCTAACATTTTGTAGACCAACATGGTTCTCAGTGCAAAGGGACCTTAGACTTGTTTGTAAATAACTATTACAAATATCCTTTAAAAGTTCAGAAGTTACATTCATAAGAATTTCAACAAAATCTTTGAAAGCGTACTTCTTTTAAAATGTCAGAAATGAATTATGGAATCAGCTCTATCTCCACATGTTGTTAGCCTTAGCCTTCACAGAAACTAATTTATTTTCATCTAAACTAAACTGTTTTAATTTCTGTACACAACCCGATTTAAGCATATCAATTTAAAGCATTGTTAGAAGGAAAACGTAAATTGAACAAAGTACATTTCATGAATTCACTGTTAACAAGTATGCTAGCTGATGGGCTGTTTTGTGCTCCTTCTCCTTGTTTCTTGCTTTCTATAGAGATCAAAACAGCACAGTTTGACTGAAGAACACAAAACACTGATATAAATGTAAAACAGAAGGAGTCAACAATCTCCCGTGACTTTCTCTGTGTGCTGCAGATGTAACATTTAATACTGCCTCATGTTTCTCCTCCTGTGCTCTCGCTGTCATTTCCAGTTAGGAGTATGTGTTCTGACAGAAGAAGACATTTTGCTTCATGCAAATGTAAACATAAAAGTTTTTCTATTTGACAAGAAGTATGAAGAAATAGTTGCAGTTTGTTTCTTTCAGCGACTGTTTTTTTTTGTCATCTGGATCTTTTGCATATAATCCAACTGAAAGACAATGCAAAAAAAGATCAGTGTAAACATGTAGTCATCTTCCAAATAGGCAACAGATTTAATTTGTCTCAGTTGGAAATGCCAGAGAGAGGTTTGAGGAGAAAAACATACATTCAGAGTACGCAGGAGGCACCGCATTATGCAGAAAATACAGTGTGAAAATCACTATGTTTTTGCAACAGTGCAATGAGAATAGACAAAGAGGATCCTTGCTGTGTCAGAACTGAAGTTCATGTGTGAAAACAGCTCCGTTCTTCATTTTGTTCCCAGTTAGCCACCGCTGTGTTTATTACAGCTCTTGTTTATTTCCCCATTGTCCCTGTGATTGCCTCTTTTGCCTCCTGATTCTTCCCCTCTGTTTTGATAACCTCTGATGTGTATTTGATGTGTGTTTAACCTGCTTTGGGTTCTTTGCTCTCATTCTGCTCTGCTCTTTATGGTTTTCTGTTGGACTTTTTTCATGCAGTCTTCAAGCCCGCTCAGTTAGGGCTTTGTTTATGTTTTGTATTTGTGCCAAGTTTGATCTCCAGGCATTATTTCTCTTTTTCTGCCTGCACTTTTATGTCCTTGCGTCAGACCAAGTACCGGAGCTGACTTTTTAGTTTTGTAGGCTGCTGAGTGTGAGTGTTTTTTAAAGATCTTTTGAAATGAAGAGTTGATAAAATTGCTCAAAATGTTCAAGATATATTTGGACAAAAAAAAAACACATGGATAGAAACCATGTATATGAATTTAGCAGTGCAAGGAACAGACAAATATATAAACACCTTGAGAATTAATTATTACACTTTTTTATATTTTGTCATGACATGCATATCTTCGATATATGAATTTGCTTCTTCATGCTTTTCTACTAAATTCTTAAAAGCTGCAATGACAGCTGCAACACAATGTACCATTCTTGCACATTTTTAATTTCAAAACAGCTGAAGCTTACTTAGATTGGATGAATATTAACCTTTTCAAGAATCTTGTTTTGAAATTTTTCTTTTAATGTACAAGACCTCCCGAAACATTAACCATCCACTGAATCATCCATCCAAGGTTATATATTTTGTAAAACCAGTAAAAAAAATAAAAAGTCAGACTCTCTGCGTCCAGTTCTGATCTCTACATAAAGACGTGTCCTTCCTCTCAACCTCTTTGATTTTTGGCAACCAGTCTGATCCGTTAGTCACTATTGACAAAATAAGGAGTTCTTTCATTTTTCTCTGACTTTGAAAAGGTTATCAGATAACAAAGCAAGTCATTCGCTTTACATACCAGCTAAGAAAGGCATCCTAATCCATACCAAAATCCAATGCTCATTTGCATGTTTTAGCTCAAGTCATACCTTGCAGAAAGGTTACAAAGTCTCTAATTAAGCAAATATATTGGTCTTAAAAGAATCCAGAAATCCACAACACTGGATACACACCATGACACAATGATGACAGCTACCAGTAAAAGGAGAAAATGCAGACTAATGGTGACTTTACTAAGCCAGGACGGCTTTTTTTTTTTTTTTTAATTGATCCAAAAAAAGAGATGGGAACTGCTCAGAGTATTCACTGACCTGTTTCTAAGAACAAACCCTGAAGGAGCTGCAGGGATTTCTGACAAATATTTGTTTTATGTGCGACAAAAAAAATCTCCTGTATTCTACTGACTTTCGGGCATAAGAAGTAGGGTTTAAGACAAACATTTTCTTCTAAAGCAAACACATAGGCTTTGCTAAAGTCTTAACAAACTTGTGCTAAAATGCTTTGTAGTTTAATGAAACCAAAACTTAAACCTTCTGTAATCAGAAGACCCAATTAAAGGTACTTAAACTGAATATCCACTCTTTTGACACCAATCATTTGCCCATTTTAATTTATTTTTCTTTTATCAGCCTTGGTTAGTTATCAGGCGGACTCTAAACCAGCCCTTAGTAAAAAAAACAAAAAGTAAAACACTGTATGTAATTCTATGTAAATGTATCCAATACAAATAAAGTGCAACCAAAGTCAACTTCCTTGTTTGTGTGCATGAATTTGGCAAATAAAGTCAATTTTGATTCTAAAGCTGATTCTGACAAATGTCACATTGAAGATGCATGATAATAAAAAAATGTCAGAGGACGTTGATTTATCTGGGAGCACATTTGCAAATAAAATATGTTACAAGTTACAAACACTTTAGACCTTTGATTTGAGCTCAAAAGATGGATTAGTTTTAGCCTATATACAGTTATCTTAAACTGGACAAACCACTAAATAATTCAAGAAGCTTTGTGAAACTTTTGAATGTCTTAGATGCAAGTATACAAGTATTTATTTAAGGAAACCTGCTTTATAGTCAAACACTTCACCAACATAGGGGATGTTTTACTGCTTTCATTTTAACATATTATTACACTGAAAGCTATAAAAACAATATACAGTGTATATATGGCTCCCTCTTATAGCTCACCCATGAAACATGTTTAGTGCCATCCCATCATCATTAACATTGTTTCAAAAATAAAGCATACATCCGCCTCCCGATGGCTTCCTCGCCCTTCTGTACTTGATGAGGCGTCAGTAGATACAGCACCGCCTGAAGGCATGCTGATTGTTATGAGCAATCATAATCTTCCAAACAGTCACCTCACGCAGCGTTTCAAACTCTGTTGATAACTGTTGGCAGCACTTCAATTTCAGCAGACAGTTAAAGAAGGGGGAGACACGTGAAATGGAGTTCATACAAAAGTCAGCATCCAGTAGCAATCTGTTCAAAAAAGTAAATATGTTACTGTAAAAAAAAAAAAAAACTGAAACAAATAGCAGCACGGCAGAAGATGAAACTGAGATGGAAAATGGATGAAGCATTGTGAAAGGGACTGTTCTCACCAGCACTTCAGAAAATGATCTTGGCTGTTGAAAGGCCCAGTTTAAAGAGGAGAGGAGAGCATAACACGGACAGATTATCACAGCAGATTTATCAAGATTGGCCTCTAAAATAGCATCGATTCACATCAAGCAGAAACCTGGTGAGGCAGGATGAAGTGCTTTAAGGAAGGGCAGCTGTCTTTACAACACTGCCCCAAATACTGTGAGGTATGAGATTAGCTTGGTGGTTTACATGACTCCTAGGATTACTACTTGGAGAATCCTCCAGTATTTACTGTTGCAGAGTAAAAAAAAAAAAAAAAAGCATTCTGACACTCAAAAACAGCAAATGTTTGAAAAAGTTGAACTTGCTCTTACGTCCAAGTCCCTTTTCCACCCTAAAAGTTGCCACATTTCAGTGAATTTCCTGAAGGAAAGTATTTTTTAATATTCAGTCCTCCAATCCCTCCAAGATTTCAAATGACAGAAAGTGAGGGAAAAGTCAATTAAAACCTGTCAAAACTGTGTGATTGGAGCGATCGCTTGAGAGGCACAATTTAATCACTGCTCAGGAGTTGAAATTCAGGGAACAGTGGAGACGTAGGCAAGCGGCGCAAAAGTTGGGTCTTTTTGTTATGTTGCTCCTTTTTTGAAAATAAAATTCACAGCTGAGAAATAATTTTCATAAATGGAATGTGAGCAAAGTTAATGAACTAAGAAATTTAATAAATTAGCATTAGAAGTCAAGATCTATTGAACAGATCATTAAGCTGTAAATGAGGACACCTTCTTGACTTAGAATTGACTGTAGTTTAATAATCTTTTTTATTTTAAGATAAAGTGGCAGATCTTGCTGCATTTTACGGTAAAATATGGAACCATGTATCATATTAGTACAATGCGTTACATTTAACAAGGGGTGTCATCTGCACATTTTGCTGAATACTAAAATGTTGAGCAATAAACCTTCGTCTCCACATAACCTGGTCTTCATCAAGAAGGAAATATATTGTACAGCCATAAAAACAATGAATACTGAAATTATGAAACATACATATATCATAATAGGCATTCCCATTTCTTTTCAAAGGAGATAAGTAATTTTAAAAACATGGAGTCACATTCCATTTAAAGATGATAGTTTGCAATCTGGTTCCAAAGTTCCCAATTGACTATTGTAACTATTTCTTATCAACACAAAAACATTTTGAATGAGTGATTTTAGTTTCCCCACATGTGGGGCAATAAAGAACTGAACTGAGTTAATTTCTCAATATAGATAAAACTAGTGTGAACATTGTGCTGCAAGCAGATGCTCTATGAAAAATAACAGACTAAAACGTCTCTGCAAATGTAACTTACTCTATCAGGAACAATCCAAGTTTTTCTGATTTTTATTTTGATGCTTGTAATATACAAAGCAAAGCAAAGTAAGAGACAATATTATAATAGCTGAAGTACGCCAATTAATTCCAGTATGTTGAATCTATTATTATATTCTCTATCATCATCATCATCATCATCCTATTTCAGAAATACATCCACACCAGAAAAGCCTTTTTATATTTATTTCAACCCGGGAGGCCAACTCGCTGGGCATTCTCCTCCTTGGCTACAAAAGCATCTGAGGGATGGGACCTCGGTGCAGCTGCTTCCAATCACCACCCTCCATAAATACCCATGCTCAACACCCACTCATTGCCAGTTTTCCGATTCAGTGATATTTTTAGTCCTGGCCTCTGAATTTGCTAAGAAAACTTCAGTCTTGCTGCGGTGATTCTAAATGTTGAATTTTCTGTCTTTAGATTCAGTTGTGTCAGCTCCCAAACCTTCATCTGCTGCTACTCGTCTCCATTGTTCCCACAACTTCAACTTTGCTCTTATCTTCCATTAAACCTTTATAATGAGTCTGATGTTGGATTCCTCTCCCCAAGTATTTGACATGTTCCCAGGTAGATTAAATAAAATATCAAAATTCAAATCTTAATCTGGCTACATTTAACTGGTTGCAGTCTGTACACATACAACACTGGTGAAACTATTCAGTCAATTAAAAGAGCATTGTATCTAAAATACATTTTTTTATCTTGCACCTCAATGAATCATTGTCAGTATCAGATGCAGTTTAATCCAAGTTTACCATGTCTGTCTTCTCCCTTAAGTTATTTTAGGAATATATTTTATCAAAAAATATACTCTATACATTTTTAAGTGTTACCCATCATACTTTTTGTTTCATCATCAATTTCAGTTTTTATTCCCTCAACTTTAACTTGATTTAATATTTAATAGATGTGTGTGTAGCAGTCCAATTAACCTGTCTTTATATATATATATTTTTTTTACATTCTTATCAATTCCCCTTTTCTATTAAAACTTTCAGCACCTTTTAAGTGCTTTTCCCTCCAATCTCATGCTCCCTTTATTTTCTCCATCTCAGCAGCTGACCCTCAGTTAAGCAAGGTGCAATACAAGGACAGCAGTTATCCAAAATACAATGAATCCAGCTCTGCAGCTCAGGCTTGGGATTTGGAGAAAATTATACAGAAACATGTAATAGTCCCAGTTTTTGCAGATGTACACAGCGAGTAGCGAAAGGCTTTATTACAGCTGTTTAAGTATTATATGAGGGAAGCGATACCATCAGGCCTGTAACTATGCTACATGCCTTGCCTTAAAATGAGCTCTGAACAGAGGAGCTGCACAGAGGCCAGCAGTCGAGGGAACAAAATAACAGAGAGCCAGTGAGAAGGAGACACTCCTCTCTGTTGATCATTCTCTGTGTCAAATCACAGATATTTACTGTCTGGTCTAATAAAGACATTTAAAACCATCACAAGTATCATCTGCAACAGAGAGGGAGCTGCTGTCACTGTTGGAAATTACACCTTATTCCCACAACTGTCAAAACTCTGCACCAATATGAATAAATTACAAATAAATATAGAACCCTCATCACTTTCACGTAAAAATGTCAGCAGTAATTGTTTTAAGCTACACTTTTCCGTCAATATCTTGACATTATGTCTGAGAACAACAAAAGGAAATGTTCTGACTACAACTAATGAGATATAAGGAATATTTTTGAGTCAAATACATCTACGGAGAGACTGTTACTCAAAAAAGTAGTGTACTTTGATCTTCTTTAATATTTTGCTGTCAGTATTCTATCCACACTCTTCGGCTCCCACTCAAGTACTTTTCATGTGTGTTCACTTGATGTCTTTCTTTTTTCTTTTGACAGTCCTGTTCAAATCCAGCAGACAAAAATACAAAAACTAAAGCAATTCTGTAGTATAGTTTTTATAATTATCCTATTACGCATTAGGTTTTATGTTTTCAGTATCATAGCCATGAATTACTGTGAATAAATCTGTTCTGTATCTATCAATGCGTCTCCATGACTAAAAACACTGCCACAAAATCACAACACACACTGATAAAAACAACTGCAGTAAAAGAAAAAAAAATCCACTATGTTTCCAGTTATCCATTATTTTGCCATGATTACTGGTAAATAACATAAAATTACTGATTTCAATGACCTTCTCTAAGTTTCCTTTCCTGTGAAGCATCATAGATCACAGTCTGGATGGTACTTCACTTTTTTGAATTCCAAAATAGATTATGAAAAAAGAGCAGACAGCACACGTGAGTTCTCGAAAAGAAACACTTTGCATGCCAGCACATCCAGCATCCACATGAATGGTTTTCAGCATATTGAGAAGTGGCTTGGATGAGATTCAGCTCGACTACGTCTGATGTCACGCTTGTGAACCGGGAAAAGATGAACTGCTCCAACTGGGTTTAGGGGTGAGCTTTTCCCTTGAGTGGAGTTCAAGTATATGGGTGAGGGTTACACAGAAAGGAAATGGATGTTCCAACTGTTACCTTGTCTGGAGCATCGCAGATGTTATTTTATCCTTTGTGGATAAAATAAAGAGCCACAGATCTGGAATTACTGGTGTATCTGGTTTTGCTCTACTTAAGCTTGTGAGAAAGTGGACATGATAAAAAGAACAAGATCAAGGATACAATTGGTTAAGATGAGTTTCCAAAGCATAAACAATCTCCAATAAGGAGATGTGTTATCCAGGCCAAACATGGACCAGAGCTACTGCCATTCTGCAACTAAAAGAGTCAGCTATGGTGGTCTGAGTCTCCCACTGGGAGGAAACGCAGGTGGCAGACTCAGAACATCTTGGAAAAACTTTAAGGGGAGTGAGCATTTTGGGATTCTTCTAAATCAGAAAGTGTCCAAAGTGCCATTTGTGATCCCTCGATGGATTTTGTGCAGCTCCCACCTGCAATATCTGAATGACAAATGTTGCCCTCCTGCACAAACATTTGATGCAGATGGCAAGTTATTATGGACAACTAAAATTTCCTTATAATGGAATTGTTCGGAAATAAGATCACATATATCTGGTCAGTAAATATCTGGTGTCATTTATTCAAAAGCAAACTTCGGTGAACCCAAATCTGCTTTTATATTATTCATTAAATAAAGTAAGTGTATTTAAAGAAATCCTGTTCTTATTGCTGCAAATAGGCTGTTTTTCAATCAACTAAACTTAAACTTGTAGAGTTGCATTATCCTTTTCAAGTTTTGGGTCTGCAATCATCCGTCCATTTTCTGTACACCCTTGTCCTTAGTGGGCTTGGGAGGGATGCTGGTGCCTATGTCCAGCGAGACATTTAGGAGAACGGCAGGGAAACAGCTCTACCAACTGCGCCACTGTTCAGCCTGGTCTGCAATCATTTATAAATCAATTTCCTACAAAAAATAAAAAACAAACTATATATATATATATATTTTTTTTTATAAAATATCACATCCTTAGTTTAATACTGAGCAGGGAAAGCAATTGTATAATATAAAAAAATAAAAGTTTTTGGTTAGGAAAGACTTTAATTTTATCAAAAATTCTTCTCTAGTTAACCTGGAGAGTGTTCCTCTGGAAAGGCCAGACTGGGCTGTATTTGCTGGACGTGTTCCCACTTCAACTTAATAATGGAAGACAATAGATGGATGAAACTGCATCCATTAAATTAAATTCAATAAGTTATTCAGATTGAAGTGCTTTTTTCCACACAATCATGGAGCTCAAATGTAGAACTGAGAACATTATCTCATGTCTGTTAGAGTTGCATTCACCTCCTTTTTATCTGAAAGTGCAGATAATCTGCTGCTAATTACAAACACTTTTTTGATATATTTTGATTCTTTAGATTTTTCCAGGATGTCACATAGGGAAGTTGTTTGAGGTGTTGCCAAAAATACACTCCTACCTGTGGCTGCATTTAACTGTCGTAAGCTAACCAATCAGAGACTTGGCTGGTTTTGATATAATCTGGGCTTTCATAACTTGTTTAAATACACAGTGATGATAGTTCTATTATAAAATACAGAGACTTTTTTTTTCCTCTTTTGTGATGTTGGGTATAATAAGTAAAACAAAAATGTGAAAGAGTAAATGTTTTGTTGTGAAAGAGTAAATGTTTTGTTTTGGTTTAAACTAAAACTCAACGTTCTCCAGATCAAGTTGGTCATTAAAATCTGCCTGGGTATTTGTTCTAGGTAGAAATGAAAAAACCTTTGTGACCCTGGAAACTCTGACTTTGACTCTGTGCACCACGGTGAATTAATCACACTTAGGTTTTTGTTTCACCTTTGTTTTTCTGTTGTCAGGGTTACGTGATTGGAGGTCGATGTGCTTGTTTAAAAGTCAGCAAACATAAAGAGTGACAAAAAATCCTATCTAACTCAACTTCATGTTTTGTTTTCTTTTTTATTTGTCTTTCATGTCCACAAAGTAACAGTTTCAGATTATATTTGTCTGTTCTGTGTGGTCATTAGGTATGACAGTTGGCATGCTTACATGAAAAACGGAGTTTCCACCTGCAGGGACGTCGAGTGAAAATCAAAGTGAGAAGCCGGCACACGAAGCGAACTCCGTTTGACTGACAGCGGTTCTCACAGGGAAAGAAAAAAGTATTAATCTGTAGAAACAGAAAGACGGACACAAAGTGACAAAAAAATCAACACGCTGTCAAGGATTAACTCTTCATAAAGAATTCTCATTTTCACCACATCCAGTGTCATCAGCGAGATAAGTTTTAATATCACAACCACTGTCTTCTCGAATAAAAGAAAAAAAAAACCTGAGAACATGTAATATGTTTCACCCACATCATCCTTCTGCTGCCACTTCCCTTCCTGTGATGTTTTGTTTATTTGCTGCTTTTGTTCCTTCACCAAGAGCCTGAAGAAAGAGTCAAGCTGCCATGATGTGACAGTGGGGCTGTCACCTCAAGGTGCATGTGGGGTGAGTGGGCGACACTGTGGGCTGAAGGGAAATAAGGTGTGTGTGTGTGTGTGTGTGTTGGGGGGGGGTTGGTGGACAGAGACAGTCACATGCAAGTTTCATTAATTGGTATCACTTTACCCAAAGAGGACAAACTCTTTCATCCTGGCAGTCTAATTAGAGCTGCGGACACCTTTTTATGTGTTAAAACATGCATGTATGCATGAGTTTGAGACCCACGTAGATAGGAGGATGAGGAGCAGACGTTACACAGAATGAGGAGAGGTGGATATTACAAATTCTCTGGGTCAACACTATCTTCTTTGCTACTAATCAACCTCTTACTGCAGTTAACAAAGCGCTTCTCCTGTTTCCCGTGATGTGAAACCAGAGTCCGTTTACACTCTTTTGCGAACCATATGCAATTTGGGTAAATATTGATCTAATTAGGAGAGGTAAAACAGTTAAGGTTTATTTTATATCTGTGGTCATTTATCTAAAACACTGTATACATAAATTACATTAACATTCAAACAGAATATAAAAACTGTTTAATATTTTGACTTAAAACAATAGCTAAGATCTCATAAAACACTGGTAGTGCTAGAAGTCAATTACCCGATGCAATCTGGGTTTCTTTAAACAGAAATCTTTTTGGCCGATTTAAATAATTGGTTAATTAGCAATTCATTTAATAACTGACTATGTACTGAGGTTGAAAGGAAATAAAAAGACATTTTTGGAGTTTAAATAAATAAATTAAAGATGATTTGGACCATGTACCATTCCACATTTATGACAGGCACAACCAGTTTAACATTTTATCGCCTCTTTTTCAGAGCTTAGAGATTTAATCATCCAAACACAATGGAAAGTTATAAATTGTGTGACTGGACCTGCGTAAGCTCCCACTGTGGTGACTCTAGTAATGTAACCAAACTCATTACCTCCTTGTTTAACTGCCAACCACTGACCACAGAGAGAGGGGAGTTCCAGAGATAGGATGCAATAGAAGGTCAGTCCAATGTGGCACAGCTTGTCTTGGGATCCGTGTCTTACATTATGCGTTTTTAGATAAGGCTGAATGAATTAGCAATCTGAAACAACTGTCATACATGTTAACTTATTTTACAAAAGAAAAAAGTGCCTCAAATCTCACAAGGACCTTTTATCAGCATGACCTTAAGAGGAGAGCAGCATTATTTGTCATTAATGAATCTCCGGGCGATTCAGAGTTGTTTCCCCATGAGCCGTTTCTGTATTTGTTTACTTGAGTTTGATGGATATGACGCTGTAATCCTTTTGACAAACTGACTGCTTCAGGGAGATGAGAGCAAACTGCCTAAATTGCATTGCTAAATGGTGCAAAACTTTGATTAGGGACACATGACAAAGGCTAGAGTTGTTGACACCCTAAAGTTCAGAGGAAACTTAAATATGGGCCTTTCAATGTCACAAAAAATATTTAAGAAAAAAAACATATACCTAATGGTCTTTGCAAGTTCTCCTTTAACTTGTGCAGTTTATTTTACAAACACATAAACAGGAACTTTTAAGTTATTATTTTACCTAGTTTAAATTAATGTTTAATTAATATATAGTTTAACTGTTAACTTCATAAAATCCATCAGTTAAAAATCATAATACAACAGTCATTCCAACCATCAAAAACACCAATTATTAGTTCAGTTATAGCCGACAACACAAGCGTTAACGAGCCGGTGGCTAGGCTAAAGCTAATCCAGAATGTAAGCAATCTAGCAGTGCGATTTCACAATAATACAGTCTCTGCCTTACCGGCTGTTTTTTCTTGTTTGTAGATGTATCCGGCACTGCACAGGTCCACCACAAGAGCGAATCTCTATTCAAAAGTGGCACCAAACTCCCTTTTGCTTTGTGTTACCTTGNCCCAATAACTTATAATAAATTAAGTGACTTCACTTAAATTAGCATCACTTCACCCGCTGGGGTCTGAACGCACTTCCTCCTGGTTCCCATCTGCAGAAAAATCTGCGCTAATTCATCAGTCAGTTGGATCTGTCTGATCCTAACAGATCAACTGAACTCTGTCTGTGAGTGTTTACCCTGAGCGGTCCGGATTATTTATTTATTTATTTATTTTTTTGCGTGGTTTCGCTTCTCTGAAACGGACAGATGTTACGTCTGCAGCTCCTCCAGAGCGCCGCTCTCCTGGATAACTTGCACCAAGAAGGCTCCATTTGTTAAATCCGCTGGATGAGCTACTTCCAGCGGTTTCTAATTCTTCGCAGTCTGCAGCGGCAGAGCCGCGTCCACAGTGAGTGAGCAGCGGACTGCGCATGTTACAGTCTAATTAACTTTTGCATCGTCATTTATTTCCACAAGATAAACTGCCGGCTCCTCAAATGGATTAACTCAACGTTGATTTCTCTTTAGTTTTCTCTGATCTGTAATGGAGACTTGAATTCAACCAAAGGTTTGTAATGCGCTTCCTAACCATTTTTTATTTGTGAGTATTAGCCAAGACTCTGTCTCTGCTAATGACATCTTCAATAAATTTTTTGATCCCAGGCTTACTTTATGGACTGAACAGACACCATTATACATTTTGAACTGTAAATTTTATTTTAGGAACCATTTTTATTTGTAAGTGTTGATTTTATTTTTGAACCATTTTTAATTTTTAAGTGTTGCTTTTATTTTTGAAACCTTATTTATTGTACAGTGTTGATTTTATTTTTGAACCCTTTAAGTGTTGATTTTATTTTTGAACCCTTATTTATTTTGAAGTGTTGATTTTATTTTTGAACAATTTTTAATTTTTAAGTGTTGATTTTATTTTTGAAACCGTATTTATTTTGAAGTGTTGATTGTGTGAAAGACTTTAGACATGAATTGTCCCATATGGGGTTTGAACCGATGACCTCAGCATTACCAGCTCCGTGCTCTAACCTGCTGAGCTAACTCACCTACCTTACAAACTGTTGAGTTTCCATGGATTTAAGAAGAACAGGAACTTACATGATCTTACCACAATGAAGATTTGTTAAAAGTGCTTATATTCTGTTTTTCAAAACAAAATACATAATATTTTATTTTCCAGCGATTTTGTATTTTGAAATGTTGATTGTATTTTTGAAC
>NW_006800507.1:0-29041 GCF_000485575.1 Poecilia formosa
ACACACACACACACACACACACAGAACAAAAAAGTGCCTTCTGGAAATCCTTAATGACCAATGCAGAGATAGACAAAATGGCTCCACACTACAAAGCTATTATTAGAATCAGAGTGGATGTATTTCAGAGTAAGAGACCTTTTGGATTTTCCATGTCACTACCTGTATGAATCCCGCAAACTTAAACAGGATCCCCCTAAAAACAAAGAAATCAAAATTACAGTCGTAGTATTTTTGCTGCTATTGAAATGGATACTTATTTTTTTTTGTTCTCTTTTTGTTCTTTTCCTCCTCCTTTTGTTGTTTCAACCAAATCAAAGGGTCTTGAAAACAGTGCTTGAGAATATACCTCGCTGCCATCAGGCCGTGTTTAACAAAAGGAAAAAGCAGGGGGAGCGTCGAGTGTTGATCGCTTGGAGAGAATCAAGGGATTGTTGAATCTGGAACGAGGTTTTGAACACTTAATAACTTCTATGGATGCTACGTTTTTCCATTTCTGTTTTTTTTTGTGTGTGTTGGTTTTATTGTTATTTTTATTGTGAGGGTGTCCACATCTGGGGATCCTCTCTCAAGTCAACAGCAGACTCTCTGCCATCTTGTCTGGATTACCCACCAGCAACAGTACACCTGCTCTTTGCTGGGAAGATAAACGGCTCCTGTTTTGCATTAATGGCAACTGACGGCACTGTAAAACTCTTTTCTTTTTCTTTTTTTATTTTTGGGAATGATTTAATGACTTGCTTTCTTGTGTAAAGAGCCATGTTAAATATAGTGTCTTCTGAATGGAGTTGTGTTTCTCTTTGAAGTTGCTACTTACAGTAAACGTATGTTCCTTTTTTCTTTTTTTTTCTGGGTGAAATCTAACGGCACATACACTGTCAGAGACGTTATTTCTTGAAAAAAAAGAAAAAAAAAGAAAAATAAACCCGAAGGAAAAAAAAAGTTACAAAGCTGCTTGCCATGTAAGCGTAACCTGGAATTTATTTTGTAAGTCTTACATTGTTTGTATCTGTGGGACTGATTTGTAAATTACAAGGACAGACTAATATCTACACACTGATACTGTGCGACGGAGCATCTTCGAGAGACTGAGTCAGAGTGTTAAAACCAACCCATAATATATTTCAATCAGCGATCCTGCACCCCTCGCCAGCTCTCAATTCTTAGTTAAAAGAATTAACAACATAGTTCATTTATTTTTCTATGCAGGATTATTTAAGAGGTATTGGTTTTATTTAAAAGGAGCAAGAAAAGAGTGGAGAGGACTTGACAAAACACTTCAGAGCTATTTCAGGCTGCAAAGAGGGACTGTTCAGTTGTTCTAAGTGGGTCTTTGCTTCTTTCCATTTTGCTGAGCAGCTTGAACCTGCAAAAACAAAAAGAGTGTGAAATGTAATCTTTGGCGTTTCTTCTCGAAAGATGACAGAACGAGGCCTAGTAGTCCATAAAACTCCTGAGCAGTTTTTCCGATTCTTCTATCTCCCACAGTATGTTGTGAAACAAAAAAAAAACAAAAAAAAAAACAAAAACAAAAAACAAAGGTTTCTTATCAACATTATGCAACCAAAATAAATGTGCATTAAACTTGATGTGCTTCTGGCATTGTTGGGCTTTGGGAGAGGAGGCGTTCTGAGGCGAACAAATCGGGGCTCTAAATTATTAGACTTGGACAGAATCATATTGTAAAACACCATGTGCAATATTAGTAAAAAAAATAAAAACAAAAAAAAAAAAAGCTCAGACATGATGGCTTCAAATAATTTTATTTAGTTTGGGGTTATGTTGTCAGGACAAGTTCTATTTTAAAATTCTTTTATCAGCTTAACTCTATTTGGTCCTTATTTAAAAAGCATTAAGTTAAACTTCTGAGTGTTTTTGACATTATAACTGAGTAGAATGTATCATGAAAAGTATAATAAATACAATTTTCTATTGGTCAGAAATCTCCTGTATATTGGTTCATTTTCTCTTGTATAATCATGTTGAAATCAAGGTATTAAAATGAGCACCTATTTGCACTGTGTCCCCCTTTTTTCTTGAAGTTAAAATCCTCGTTACCTTTTTATGGTGCTTGATGAAAACGGTCCTTGTGGTACTTTCAGGCTGAAAAATGCTGTTGATGCTAATGTGCTGCTGCTTGTTACATCTGGAACATTTTCAAGTGTGTGCTCAGCTGGAAGCATTATTTAGAACTACTTGTCACGCAGATTTCTTTAAAATGCTATTTAACTGATTTAGACTCTGTAAAGCTTGTTCTGAGAAGTTATTAGCAGTAATCTGTGGTGAAAAGTGGTTATCTCTTTATGTTTTTGTGGCTCAGACAGACTAATTTGATTTAAATGTATTGATGTTTTCTCACTTTTCAAGTCAAGAGTTACTATTCTTTAGCTTTACGTTAGCTAAAGCTACTGGTAGTATCGGCTGACCTTGTCAGCTGTGACTCGCTGGCCTCCTCCAACTCCACCAGGTGTTGCGTAAACATTATGATATTTATGTAAAAAGTCATTTCTTGTGATTTTTCAAGTGTCATAGTTCTGAGAAAATGAACTGGCTTCAGATGAACAAACTGGGAAAATGATGCGGCTTCAGTCTCTCCTGATGTAGCTTTAGCATAATAATACAGAAGGTATAAGTCTGAGAAAATAGAAACAAACCTCAAGGTAACTTGTGAATGTATTCTAAGTTCTACCCACTAAAGTGCGAAAATATTAATATTTTCAGTTTAGGTTATTTTAAGGAGTTAAAAATGGCTTAAAAAGACGCTTTGAAAGGGAGCTAACACTATCCAATCTGTTCATTTAAAAACATTTTTGATGGGAATTTTTGAGGTTATGAACAATTTATAACTTTGCAGGCAACATAATTCTTGTATTCAGAAGAAACAGATTTTATTTTCCCAAAGACTGAAGCTGTTGTGTCAGTTGATCAGACAAGACATAATGTAGTGAGTTTTTTATTTTTATTTATTTATTTTTTTACATTTTTTAAACTAATCAAATTTCAAAAATGTCAAAGCAGGTGGCACAAAATGCTTTTTTTTGCCACCTACCCCACTGAATTGTTATTTACATAGACCCTAGTGGTGGTGGAAGATCCCTGGGTCTTATTAGCTTCCTGCTAGTAAGGTAAACAGTGTACAAATAGTTTTAGTAAATCCTATCTCATCAGCTTTTACATCATCTCAGCTAAAACCCCACATGGAAAATATAGATTTAATAAATGTTTTACCTATTTTGTTTGAAACTTGCAAACTGCTGGAAACAATGAAACAATATAAAATATTCTTAGTAAATTAGCAAAAAATTTGGGGCATTTCCATTTTGTGTGTTTGTAGAGTTTGATCTTTTTGTACCTGACTTCTTTGGGTATGAAATGTGGCCCTGAAATTGTATATATTTACATTTTACAGTAAGGAAAAGCACCATACACAGGTGAGAACTAAAAGGATGGGAAATAGACTAAAATGAAACACTTTTAGAAGTAAATTCACAAATATTTATTTCTGTAATTTATTCAAAAACTTACCTTTCAAGAAAATGAATGCAGGAAAGAATCAAATTGTATTGCATTTGTCCCAAATGGGCCCTAAAAAGGCAAAACTGTGAAATGACCAATTTGATCTTTTGTTTAAATAAATATTGGCTGATTTCATACAGTTCTGTAAAGCAGAGTTGACATAAACGTTCAGAAGACTTGTGCGATCAAAAGTTACTGCATTGAGATGGTTCAATCTACTTTGTTCAGTTTCTTTTGGCGAATCTGCTTTTCACCAAGCGAAGAGATTTAATTGATGCTGACAACTCACAGGATTCCAACAAAACACCTGCTCCAAAAATCCTATTTAGCCATTAAAAAATATATTAAAAAATGCAGTGTAGTAATCAACTTTGACCTGTTTCATACTGGGATTTCTTCTATCCTCTTTTTGGAGCCACTTCCTCCTCCCAGGCAGCTGCCCTCCTGAGCGCCGGACGTTTTTAGACACTTCTATCAAACTTTCATGCCTTTTTAGGGTTAAAAATTCCTTTCTTCTCCTTTTCTGTGGTGATCCAACCTTTCGGGCTAGAGTAAGACCCAGCAGCAGAAAGCATGACTCATCCCACACGCCAGAGAATTGTCCTCGTTAATAATTAAAACCCTTGGCAGTTATGAACTAAAAACGGCATGTGGGGAGTTGGGTGAGGGAATCTGATACGTCCAAACTTTTTTGTCTCATCTTTTTGCTTCCCGTCCTGTCAAACCCTTGGTCATGCTGCACTTGTCAAAGACGAGATAAATCATCCAGAAATGGCAAAAAATAAAAAAAAATTTAAAAAAAGTAAAGATAGGCCTGGCTTGCAAAAAAACGGGCATCTTTTGAGTCCAGCGTTTTTACCACAGTGACTTTGTGTCTTTGTGAGGCCTCTTGTGAGATCAAGAGGTACTTGCAGGGTGGAGAAATGATTTTCTTCCTAATTTAACTCATTACACAGGAGTAGAAACAGAAAACATGGAGAAAAACCTTGTGGCTTTTTTTTTTCCATTTATTTGTGTTTGCTTCTCTCTTTTCTCTGCTCTTATCATCCCACCTGCTGCAGAGGCAGTTATGTAATCATGTACCGAATGCTTACTGTAAAAAAAAAAAAAAATCTCCCTGTTTCAGACCAGAATATGTTAGTTTACTACAGAGTCAATTTTTTACAGGCATCATGACTGATTGGAGGGTTATAAATGTGGAGCAACTGATGGAGAACTGCTACAGGCAGAGATATGGAATCGGCCACTAGGGGCGCTGTGCACTTTGGATATAGAAGCTGAGCAGCTGAGGAGCTGAAGAACAGTTTCAGCCAAAGAATGACAAGCAAATTTATGTTGTTTTTGTGATTTCAACTCTCTTTCTAAACAGTTTTAATTGTTTTTATTCATGTATTTTCTATAAAGCTCCTTTTATTTTCCAGATATTAATGTAAAAAGTAAATACAGCTGATTACTGCCTTCAGATAAAGTCCCAAAGAAAAGATGTAAAACTTTACATGTTTACGGCAAGCTGTTTTTTTTGTTTTTCTTTTTTTCTTCACTTTGTGACTGTGTGGTTTTGTTATCGTCTTAATAATTCGTCAAACATCTAAACTGGATCCAGTTTAGGAACCAGGTCAGTTTAAAACCTGATCTAAACAAACCTGGAGGCCCAGAAAGCAGTGAAATTATTATTTTATGTTTTGTAAGTCTTTTTTTTGTCTGTTGATCTTTGATGACTAAATTAAATAACACAAAACAATCAAGATCTTGATGAAAACATTATTGTTAGTTGGTAAAAAATAAAAAACAAAAAAAAAAAAACAATCTAAATATAATTTAAGATAAAAAAGAAAATACTTTCAGAGATCATATGTTTTATGTTTTAGATCAAAGGTGTTAAGGTTATGACTGAAAATGATAAATGACATAAGTGAGAAAGCTGTATACTTTACTTTCCAAATGACAAACATGCTCGAGCCTTTTTCAGGTTTGAATCTATACCTGTTTACAAATTCATTTTTTCTTAAAAAAAATAAAGTACTATTTTTTTCTGTTTTACTATAATGCTGCCTCTGAGCTCATTGTTAAAAAGATTAATTTGAAGAAAAGAAAATCATGAGATAATTATGTTGGGCCTTTGACCCCCATTGCAAAAAATACTTTGGACAACGGAACAAGTCTGGAAAATAAAATCAACTTTTGTAGTTAATCAGACTTAAAAAACAGCAAAATCAAATTTGTTTCTTTCCCAAACTTTCCAGCACTACACAGGAACGTAGATTGTATGAACTGTCATAGTTGGGAGCAAACAAACATGCAAACCAAATTAAAATCATTTTTAACCAACAGGTAAATTTCATTCTGTTAGTGTAAAAAGCTGCTGTTTTTACTTTCACCACCGGTTAAAATGTGTTAAGACATTGTTGTGAAAATAATGAACCATAATGAGAAAAGAATCAGTGAATTTTCTCAGTATTCTATGGAGTACAGCCAGTTTCTTTACGTCTTTTTGTCATGGTGAAAATGATCTAAATTACGGTTCCAGTCAGAAGTTTACATACACTCATCGTTGATGTTAGATTCATGTACTTCTTTGGTCTTTTAATGAATATTTTTAACACGGTTTTCCACTTTGTGTGTTTCTACAAGAAGCAACTACACTGACATGTTATGGACTCTATCTAATCCATTTGGTGTGAAAGTGTGCAAAACGTTTCAAATAAACACAAACACCTCAACAACACGTTGTTTACATCCACCAACAAGGTTCTGGTTTAATTCTGTGTGGATAATTGACCAGTGTGTTCGTTTAGCACAGATTACTGCAGGATAAACACTGATCTGCTGCAAACAAAGCAGATAAAAACACAAAACCAACAACAACAGAGAAGTGAAGAGGAAAAAAAAACAAGTATATTTTATTCAAACTCATATTTACATCTTTTTCTCTGTTATCTCAGCATTACGTATCGGGCTGCTATCATTGGATAAAGAAGTCTGTTTGAAGTCTGAGGAATAATTTTATGTGTTTCAAGTTGTACATTTCTGGTTTTAATTTCTACGTCGAGATTCTTTTTATGCTGCTGTTGACAATAATCGCAACACCTGACCCTTGAACTCCTGCTGTGCTCTAACCCAAGCCCACCTCTGTCTCCATGACGACATGCTGGTGAAACATCCTATATGTAGCATCAACAACTTTAAATGCAAGACGTTTTAAGCATAACTAGTCATATATATTCATATATGGACCCAGTTTGAAAATATTTTTTTTCCAACAAATATTTGAATAATTTGAGAATATTTTTATGATTCTGGTTTCCTGAAATACCAACTGTTACGATTTAAATGATCTCCATGAAGTCGGTACCAACTGGACATTTGTATAAATTTCCTTCCATTTAGCTGGTTTAAGTCTCCCTTCTCGGTTTCATATGTAGAGTATTAATATTGGTTATGGAGATAAAAATGCCTCAAAAATGTTTCACTGTCAACCAATGTGTGGAGATATATAACCATGGATTCCATAACTTTATTTTTCCATTCATCATATTTTAAAACATTCTGTCCAGAAAGTCAGTCAGAAATGATTTTTTTGTTGGTTTTATTTGTGCTTCCACATTGATTCATTCACAGTATTGTGTGATTGGACCTTAATTTTTTTATATCTCTGTCCAAATAACTCTACTCATCCCGGCACACATCTTTCTTTTTTTTTTTGCCAGTGCCTATACATTTTATTTTTACATCTATCCTAAAGTTTCATTGCTTTATTTTTCTGAATATTATTTTAATAACTTAATCTTCTGCTTCCTGTTAATTGAGGAAACCATCCTCAGTGTGTCTAATAACCTGCAAACTGGTTTTATTGGTGTGAAAAGCATCTTTGAATACATGTTATCAAAATGAAATAGCAAAAAGATTAGGAGAATTCCTGAAAGTATACAGTGAATACAGGAGTATTCATATCTGTTTGGTTTTAATATTACAGTTTACTTTAATGGGATTTTACGTCACAGCTGAACACAGAGTGTTGCATATTTGTGGAGAGCAATAATTTATAGTTTGTAGTTATAGTTATGTTTTACGCAAAAGAAAAGCTAAAAAAAGATTTTGCACCTGAAGACGAAGGAAATTTTACGTTTTGTACCTGTAACCTGCTTTGCCTCTTCAAAATTGCTCAAGCTCAACCAGATGTGTTAGATATAGTTTGTAAACATACATTTCAATTCTTACCACAAATTCTCTATTGGATTTAGGTCTGGACTTTGACTAGGCCAACAATAACACATGTGTTTTTTGAACTATTCCATTGCAGGAACAGTTGCACCTGATTAGATTTTTATTTGCACCTAGTATTTAAAACAGTCTATTGTTTTCGTCCACTTTAAAATATGCTGGACTTTGCAACAAATTAGATATTTTTTTTATTCTCTTTTTTTGTAATTTGTGATTGTAATGTGACAAAGTGTAAAAAAAAACAAAAAAAAACTTTCAAGGTGTGTGAAAGCAAACTGTTTTACTTGGTTGATCATAGAGAGTAAGTATTCTAAAGGAAATTTAAATGACTTGAACAAATATTGAAAAATGCACTAATAACCAGTAATCTGATGCCAATATTGTTGCATTGAAGGGGCTGAACAGGATTGTGAGTTACTGTCAAACAGACAACAGTTTCTACTAACTTCTGAATATGAGTCGGTTTACATGGACATAAATTGTGGAGTTCCTCAAAGGTGTGTTTTAGGTCCCATGTTATACATACATGTTATACGTTCATTCTCAACGATACTGAAATTTCTATTCTTTGCAGAAAACATTTTTTTGCTCTGTGGAGAGCTTACAGCAGCTTTTACAGTCAATAACATCAGAAATTAGTCATTTGAAAAGAATGTAAATTGTCAACAAATTTAGGTAAGACAACAATTTTATGGTTTGGAAAATGAATAAGTGAAATAGAATTAAAAGGAGGCAACATTGAATGGGTAAATGAAAACACATTTCAGCAGATTTGCTTGGAACCTCTTAGGGTTGATATAAAAACAAAACTAACAAAGAGCACTGGTGTCAAAATTAACGGCTTAACATTTTCACAAGATTTAAATTTACTTAACCAGTTCATCATCAACATAGCCTGAGTTAATCAGACAAATAATTAACGTTAGCATATAGATCATTTCAATTAATCTAAATATTATTGAAAACTTCATTTTTTTACGAAGTTTATCACTAAGTCAGACACATTGTATAGATCAAATACACACAAATAGATATTTGAAAGCCTTTATTTCCATTAATTATGACATGACTTAAAATTAGAATATTACATGAGACCATTAAAAAACATTTTTAATACAGAAATGAAGCCTTAATAAAATGTCTGTAGAATACCTGGGTAAAAGTTATTTTCCACCTGACAAATGAGCCTCAATGGAACATACATATTCTAATCTATTTATTTATTGAATATGACCATGTATGTGTCGTCATGCTGCCACTAGAAAGTCATTTGAAGTCCTTCTGTTACATCCCAATGACGACAATGAGACTCCAAACAAGGGTTCCGTCTTTAAGGCGGCCATTTAATGCCAGTGATGGTGCTGCAAATTACTGTGTGTCCATTTTAAAGGAAAAACTAAAGAACACATTCCTCTGTGTCAGCCTCTTTGTTAAAAACAGACAAACAGACGAGTTTAACACTGTGCCGCCAGTGAAAGCCCAATTTCAGGAAAATACCCGTTACCTCATATTAGAAGAAGCTGTCGCAGCCTTTGAAATGTAGATTCTGATTTATGTCTTCTTTGTCTAACTCAAACGACATTGTAAAAAAAAAAAAAGATTTGAACAGGTTCTGCAGAGCATCAGCAATGCGACATGTTGTAAAAGTCTTCCATTTCCTTCATCCTGTCCTGCCTTTTAATTGAATGCCGGAGCACAGCGGAAGAGCGAGCGTTCACATCGCTCCTCCAGGGCCTCTTTTTGCTCCATGTCGACGCTATTAATTTAATTTAATTTTTCATTCTAGCTCTGCCCTGTAAATGAGATTACCCCCCAACCCCCCGCTCTTTTTTTTTCTCTTTTATACTTGGAGGTCTGTAAAGGACAATGAGATTGTGACCAAAGGGGAAATATTCACCTGCTTAAGAAGTGACACCTTCTACGGCCAAATAATTGAGTGAAGCCGACATTTCTTTAGTGGGCATAATTCCATTCAGTCACCAGATCCTAATATATATATTTTTTTGTTCCCACTTTAAACATTGACATTCCAGGGGGAGGGCGGAGGGGAATATTAAATGTGTAATCTGGGACTGTAATGATTCAAATCATTACATCAAATTTGCATGAATGTACAGCATACCTTCCGTTTTATTTTCTTGAAGCATCTTTATCTCTTGGCTTTTTAAAGCTAATCTTTTGGTTTCCAGAGCTCTGCCATGAGCTGCCTGAATCAGACGAGGTAAAAAGGGCTGGATCTGATGAGCTGGGCTTTCTGTTCAGCTGTTTCCAAACAACTCAAGAGCTGCTAGTTTAGCTACCTTGTAGGAACATTGATGGATAACATTTGGCACTTTTATGAACGTTAAAATGTGTTTGTTTGTTATCTGAACACAGAAAGTAACCAGCCTGAGTTAGCAGGGAGGGTTGAAGTCGACCTGCCATTGATCTTGGTGGTCATAGCTCCGCTGTGCGTTAGTTTGAATGCTTTAAAGGTTCTGTGATGTTTTATTGCTAATAGTTAGCTTGATGCTTTTAAAATGGTGTCATATCACAGTGAGCTAGCTGGAAATGGTATCTTAAATTCTTAGTGTGGTGGTAGGCTAACAAGCTAATTATATATATACCATTTGTTGTAGCTAACTTCTGTAGTTTTAAAAAACCTGACAGAATCTCGGGCGCTGATCTTCCCTTCATCCTGAACTTATACAGGACAGGAAAAGAGAAGATGGCGTCTCTGCAGACCCCACACATCCTGGACACAAATTGTTCAGACTTTTTGCCGTTTGGAAGACACTCTCCCTGTGGCGGCTGATTTTTGCAACCACGCTTTCTCTAGCTGCATTTCAATCAACCATAAACTTGTACTGTTTCCAAGAGTCCAAGCTGTCCCCTCACAGGTCACCCGTCCGTGACGACTCCCCCACTCAGCTCCTTCAGACTAGCCAGAAGCAATTAGTAAACACCTGGTGGAACTGCTAAGCTCATTATGTGAGCCACTTTTCAGCTAGTGAAAATGTTAATAGAGGAGCCGTGCTGTGATGACTTCCTGAAGGCAGAGCTCCAGAAAGAGCAGGAGTTTTTAAAGAGACAGAGACCCAATTTCAAGGTGTTCAATTACAAAAGTCAAGTTTCTCTTGATACATTTTTATAACTGAAGTGCAACATAAATACTTGATTGTGCTGCAAAATAGGACTGTGTCTGGAAAATACATAATACTGCCCCTTTAAGAAGTTGAAAACCTTTTTGTTGGCTTATAACAAACATTATCCGATTCGTGTCGTCATTTCATTCCCTTGTGGATTTGGCTTGGCTAAGCAGAGCGAAGAGCTGAACAGGGACATAATAAAACATCCAAACTGTATCGCAGAGTCATGGTTACACTTTAAGAAATCATTGAACTCCCTATTATTTGGGAGATAGACCTTCAAAAATCATTGATAAACCAATTTGTGTGAGGTGTAGGGCAACTATTTGTGTATGAGGGCAAAGGGTTGTGATTAATCTGCTCATGTTTACTCTGCTTGCAAACGTACACCTGTTTCCGTTTCACTGCATTGATCGGCGAAGGATCGATGGAGACGAGGGAACAATCGCCAACAAGTGGAGGAGACCTTAGAGACTACCCCTACTTTCTCCATGCTTTTTTTTGTGTGTGTGTGTGTGTGTGTCTGTGTTTCCCAGGGAAATGTGTCAGAGGCTTTTCCTTTTTGCTCTCACTCTCCCTAATCAATAACTTATATCACATAATGGAACCCAATCCTTCAAGAGCATTCCCAAAGTGACGGCTAAAAAAATACAACAAAAAAAACTAAAGACAGTCAACATGTAATGTGTGCCGCTTGTTAATGTTTACAAACTCGCACACGCACACACACAAGAGCAATTAGAGTGACTTCAAGAGAAGTCGGGGGAAATGTTTTCATTTGTTCTTACATATTCCTTTTTATCGTCGGCGCGGTGATGTCCTGCTGTTTTTAGGCAAGATGTCCGATGATCCGCAAAGACTCTTTGACAGGTGATTTTAAATTACTGCAACACCAAGAATCTCCTTGGAAACCGCCCTGAGCTGCCTCCAGTTACAGCTGCATTCATCCTTCTTCCTCTCTCTCTCTTTCTGTTTTGTCCGTCTCTCTCTGTCCATCCACCGTCTCACTTTGCTGTCCTCTCTCTCTTTCACTCCCTCTCTCTCTCTCTCTCTCTCTGCTGTACCTGAGCTGAATTATGATCCATAGTCTTAGCAGATACATTGTGATTGATTGGGGTTTTCAGCTAACTAATGAATTGGCCCCTCAAGGACGTGTAGCAGGCCAGCTTTGGTAATAATGTGGACTCTGCTGAAGGCAGCTTAAAGACTCCTGACACCACAGATTTAGCGCTTACACTGTTTATTTGGATTTGGCCTTAGCAGTGAGCTTGTTGGGGGTGGGGGGCTGAGGGGGGTGTAATTTTTAAATAGCCTCCATTTGCAATCCTAATTGCTTTTTAGATATTGTCTCATTTTGCTGAGCACATTTCAGCGATATGTTGTATTTTTTATGAAGATGCTGCAAATTAGGTTATTCGCATCGAGACGCGTCGAGAGTCTGAAAACCACTTAAAACCAATTTGAGCATTTTACGCTTTGCAGCGGTTTTCTGCAGGGATTTAACATTACTCCAGTTGAAAAAACAAGTCATCGCATTTAAATATTTTATTTTAGCCAGCTGTAAGTTTAACTACTCTTAACACTATCAAAACATGTCAAAATAAAAAGTTTCCTTCATTTTAATTTCTTCCAAAGGGACTACATGCGTCAAGACACATTTCTCAAAGGTTGCCAACCACTTGCATACCAAGATGTGTCGTATTTTACACTTAAAATAAATCAATTCAGAAAACATATTAGAAATTTTATTTATAGACTGAATGTGAAATTAGTTTATAATTTCACTAAGTGTGAAATTATAGACTGACCTATGATACAGGTCAACAGTTTGGTCACTGTTCTGTTTGATCCAGAACAGTGGCTGTTTAATGTTTAGTGGCTGGCTAATTTAGAGAAACAAAAACATTTATTTCTGACCCACAAATATCTGGAGCTAAAGCTAGCAGTGGTTAGCTCTCAGACTAGTAGCTCCTGAACAGGAAACCAGGCTCCTTTAAATGCTGACCAGTTCAAAATGAGTCAATATGTTAAAGTGACTGGAGGGCAGTTGGAATGGCCTCTTCAATGTGAAAGTTGTGGTTATGATTCCAGATTTCTCCCCCCACATGCCGAGTCAGCGTAGTGCATGTCTGAATGATTGTTGCTATTTACCCTAAGGGGTTTCAGCTGTAAGTGTTTTATAAATTCAGCCCATTAAACTGTTTAAAATCCAATCATCATAGTCAGTCAACAACATATCACTGCACCGAGCCACCAATAAATGAAAGTATGTGGTAAAAAAATTTTAAATGAAAAAACAATACTGGTTCCTTTGTTACTTCTTGCATTTTTGGTTTTAGTCTGATTTAATCTGTCCAGTGTTACTGAGTGTTTGGTTTTGTGTAAAATCCAAATGATTGGCTATTACTGTGAAAATATCTTGATTGGCAAAATTCTGAATCATTTTCTTGTCAGATTTATTTTTCATCAGCTTCGAGCAACTTAGGAGACCTTTTGGAGGAGCAGAATTTCTTCTTCCTCATCAGCTGTTTCTGCAGCAAAACTATTTTCAGCATAAAAAGACGCATCTACAAATACATACATGTTCCTTTTGTAGTGGCAGCAGAATTCCCAGTACCATCTATAATACCGTCTTAGCATAACATTGTTTAAATTGCTCCATTACAATTACAATTTAAAAGACATCCGTCAGCTCTTCTTAAGAAAAATAAAACGTTGACTAACCGTTAATTTAAAGTGACACGTTTAATACAATCCCAGTATTAAATGTTGCCTCGGTTGACAGCCAGGTGTCTGTCGTTAAGCCGGGCTACGTCGGCTTGTTCTACACATTAATCCCCGTTGCTGAATGAAAGCTGAGTCAGCACCGGCTGCGAAGGCCCGACATGCTCAACCAAGTGTGTGGGTACAAAGAATAGTCAGGTCACTGCCATCATGCTAATTGAGCTTTTATAAATGACACAAAAACATATTAGATCTCAAATTTCCAAAGCAGAAAATGAACAGGAAGTTCAACTTAACTATCTCGGTTAATTCAGAGTTTTTAATTAATTGCTGAACAATTGATGGAGTAAATATTGGAGGTATAACCGCAAAAAAGAGCCATGTGATTTCATCTCCACTTGTTTATTGAATATTCATAGGCTGAGGTTGTCATGTTTTATTTTATTTATTAGAAAATAAGACCCAGTTCACAACTCTTGGTGGTTTTGAAATCCTCTCAGTAAGATCATGTTGGCAGGAACTGATTTTAGTCAATGAATCGTCATCCATCTATTTCATTTAACCCTGGTGCTCTAGTTCTGATACAATAGTCTGGTACAGCTAATACCAGTTAATTCTATCCAAAGGAATGAGAAAGACTATTTTATTTAGGAAAGAGAAAGTTCCTCCCCACTCATGTTTGGATATCTGTACGAATCAGAATCAAACCCACGGGCTCAGAGCAAAAACGTCTAAGCAGTCTGTTATCCATCATCTGATTTACACCAAGATCAAGATGGGTGTAAACCACCGATGCTGATTTACACCAGGCATGTTTTGGCAGCAAAACATATGTTTTCCTGCTAAGACAGGCATGAACCTGTACATGGACTTCACTAGATCCCCCAAAAGTCCAGCTGTTCACAGCCAATCCTTTGAGTCTTTTATGTTGTGAAGTTGGGCCTCCATCGGTTTTACTTACTTGTCCCACAGATGCTGAACTGTATTTGGAGGCCCATACAACACCTGAAACCTGGCACCCAGACAAGTCTACGTCACAAAACAAATTGGGATGACGGGGTTACTTCAACAATTTGATCTATAGTAGCTCAAATGTTGGATCAAATCACATGTAAATCAACAAACACCGTGCCTTCCGTGGACCATTTCCAATGGATTCTGACTAGGAACAGCCAACAGAAGCTGGCGTTTCGAAGTGGCTCTGTTAGTCTAGTCATTGTCACATCCTTCCTTACTCTCATTTCTTTGCTTCTGAAACATCAACCTTGAGCACAAAATGTTCCCTTGCTGATTGTATATATCCCACCCACTACCAGGTGTTCATCACTCCACCAGCCATAACGCTATGCCTCATTTTTGGATATAATTACTGCATTTTGGACTAAAGACTGGTAGAGACTCAATGAATGTCTGTATTTTCTAATTTCAACAACCCAGACAGCCCTTTTGAACTAATCATCACCCATGGAATCAATGGCTTTATTGACAGCTTTAGGCTTTTTAAGAGTAATGATGGTGGCACATTCAGTTAAACCAAACACCGTTTGATTTCACCGATTTCCAATATTAGCAGCCTGTCGGGAGCCATTTTGTTCCTTTGGTTCAGAGCGACACCTGGCCGAGGGTAGAGTCTTTATGAGGACACCTGCCAGCATTCTGCTGTAAATCCCTCAAACACTTGAAGCCTTCGCTGGATCATCCAGTTACAGCTACAAGTTCAATTTGGCGAACTCGGAGAATAGACCAGGTGATGCTTTTCCTGAGTGTGACAGTGTGAATTCATCCAGCTTTGTGTTGGCACCGTTTCATGTTTTTTGATTTAATTGAACTGGGACAAGATGACATTAACTGGTTTGTGTTATTCCACGTAGTTAAGCGCGGCTAGTTGACATGTGTTTATGGGATGCTATTAGTTGTGTAAGTAGGTATCTTTGCAGTTAGCATCTCCATCTCAGGATAATTCCAACCTAAAAAACAACTTACATCTTTTTATCTCTCTCTCTTCGCTCTGTGTGTGTGCGTGTGTGTGTGCAGTGCTTCCTTACCTGCAGTGCTTTCATGCTCTCATGTTCTCCATCTCTTATCACTCGTTCTCTCTCTCCATCAGCTCTTTGCTCTCTTGCTCTCTCCTGTTTGCCAAGCCAGCCGGTGTTGACGAAGCACGAACTGTTTAGTGTGTGTGTGCGTGTCCGTGTGCGTGTGTGTGTATGCTGTTCTGTTGACAGAGCTGAGATATTTAATTGACACCCACAGAGAGAATTATACAAGCTTCCAAATGCTCTTTCTCTCCTTCTCTGTGTGTGTGTGTTAAGTATTTTTTGGTATGTTCGTGTGTGTGCATGAGTGAGTCTTTGCCCACACATCAGAGCAGTGCTTGTGTGAACAGGTTCTTTGCAAAGTGTTTTTTGTGTAGTTTACAGACGTAGATCATATCACCATTTCTTCTCCTCGCTGCTGTTCTTCAAACCTTCTGTTTCCGTCATTATAACTTAGTGTTATCTGCCCTTTGACTGCATCTTTCATCCAACTGTGCAACAAGAAGGCCAAACATGCTACTGATTACGAATAGAAACATTGTACCTCTTCCTGAATGTAACTGCAAGCCTCAGGTTTAATAACGCATTGCACAGTTGACTTGTTTTCTATAATAGAGTGTCCATATGCTCCCATGTTTTGCTGAATACTGTAATGCTGCCTGTCGTAGTGTTTTTGCAGGTATGCCTAGTTGCATTGGGCTCGGTCTCAAAAGATGAATCTATTAAGCGCTCAAAGACAAGCAGATTAATTAGGTCAACTAATTGAGCAATGATAAGGTCGTCGGTTTTCTTGAAGTGTTCCCAGGCCAGTAGAGATACACAGACCGTCTAGCTAGTTCTGGGTCTGGACCAGGATCTCCACACAGCTTGTCAAAATTTTAAGTCTGACGTTCAGGTAAGTCTGAAATCATTCGTACCCCATAGCAGAATATTTTCATTTAACTGACACAGTGATTTCTTACAGAAGACTCATGAAATGTCTTTAAGAGTTTAATAAAACAATGCCCTGGAGAAGTCTTTGGACTTCTCTAGTTCTTTTAAACTTAATTCAAAATTGTCATGTTAAAATAATGTATCCCCTCCTTAATAATCAACAGAAAAGCACTAATTGGCATCACGTTTAATAAACACTTTAATAAACACGACAAACTTTTAGCACATTTCTATTTAATGGTTGGTGTGCTTTGTGAAGAACTTTGGTCAACTATTGTTTAGAAATGTGCTTTATAAAAACGTGACATTTCCCACAGTTATTCATTTGATGCAATGATCTTTGATGTTGACAGGCCTCCTTGCTATCACCCTAATTTTTAGATCCGCCCAAAAGTTCGCTGAATTATAATTGACTCTGGTGGAGTAATATAGCTTCCAATCAGGAAAAAAAAACCCTGTTTGTCAAATCAAAAGATGACTTTGGATCTATTCCTGCTGGGGGAATGAATCTTTTTTAGCTTAAATGTGGGTTATATAGAATACGCAGACAGGTGCTCTACACATGTGTTAAGTAACAAAAAAAAACAAAAAAAGAGTCTAAAAAATCTTTAGCTTTGTTATGTTGCAGCATGGACTTGTCTCTACATTACACGTTCAGCAAAGCTAATTTCCATGGTGACAGACTGCATAATAAAGTAACAAAGAGTTTGTCCACTGTAGTGTCTACAGTGGTCTGAAACGCTGTGAAAACTCCATGTACTTGGAGAGATGCCATGGGGTTTCTGAAATGTTGTGAACTCTTTGAGAGAAAAGCATGGACAGCGATCTGAAGAAATATGATGTGATGTAATTAAAACCAGTCCATACATCAGTTGCCAAGGAGACAGAAAGGGCAAAGGTAGAACTAATCCACCTGATTTATTGGAATTTTATGTGATGATCAATGACAGTGTACTTCATAATCGTAAAGTGGAAGAAAATTTGTTTCAAACTTCTTTTTTTTTTACAAGTTCAACTCTTAAAAGGACATCAACTTGTGTTAGACTCTACAAATCTATATGGCCTTTGTGGAAAAAAGAAAGAAGACAGACTGTTGAAATAAAACTACAAGAAATCCTAATTTTTGAAGTTTGCATTATGGAAAGTATATCAAACATGTGGATGAAAGGTGATTTAGTCACATGATCAAAATTGAGCTAAATGCTGAGTGTTTTGTATGTTGGGAACGTTAACACTATACTTTAGGCTCAATACACCGGCCTCAGAGTTAAAAAATATACACCAGTGAAAGCATCTTTTTTGCACTGCGTTGGAATCATAGTCTGACCATCTAAGGTTGTAGTTTGGTAATAGCAGAGGAGGAAACGAATAAAGACGTTCAGTTCATGTCGGCCACTTCTGCTTGATTCTTCTTCTCTGTCTCGTTAGATCGTAAACACGTCTTCTGATTAGGTCTGCCACAATAACAACTTTCTCCGGACAATAAATTGCCCAGGGATTCATTGCGATAAATGATAATATTGTTATTTGAATGTTTAATAAAACAAAGTTCACAGACTGAAAGGCCAATAAACTTTAGTCTTGAACAGAACACTAAACACTGGAACTGGAAGATATTTTAAACATCCAAAATAAAACGCAGCAACCAAAAACAGCAGATAAAATGGGAAAAAACCTCCACTTACAATCGAAATTATAAGTGAAATGGATTATGATGTCTCTGTAAAAAAAAAAAAAAAAGCTCCTCTTGATCTCTATTTTTTTCCGAGAACAACTTAAATCACAAAGACAACAGTTGAATTTGACTGAAAATGAATACAAACATGGTTGCAGTTAAAACACGTTTTCCTATCTCTGTTCAGTGTGTGAAAAAAATAAAAATCTGTCAGTGTTGAACATGTCATTAACGTGGTTTAATCCTTTAAGCCTCAGGCCAATCTCCACTGGGAAAGCTTTCTCAAATTCAGTCGGCAGCAGCTCCACAACCAGCGGGGAACGGGGGGCAAACTCAACTGGTTTGGACGTCAGAGCAAATTAAGATGCCCTTGCCATAAGGTTTAACTGAGACATGAAAGACAGACTGGAAAACTCTTATTGTTAAGGCTGACTGGTGAACAGAGATCGACCGAAATGTCACTGTTGAAATTTTATCAAACTGTTTCTATTTGTAGTTTTTTTTTTTTTTTTCAACCGAGTCTATCCGGTATGAAAACACAAAGAAGCTCGAATCCACAGCAGATCCCATTGAAAACCTCGGCCACCCACGTCATCAAAGGTCATGATCAAAATTAACGTTTTACAGGCTTTACAGGCAGATAAACACAAACCGCATCGGTGAAGGAAACGACAGGCGGCTGATACCATAAACACAGCAATCTAAATGGCAAGTTCCCTGATAATTAAACGTCTGCACTCAGCCTGAAAGTCAATCTGTAGTGATTCACTGTGATGCGTGTTCCTCTGTAAACGCTCCCCACTCAATGACTAATCTCTCTCTGCATTGTGCTGGTGTTTGTATGCAGCTGGTTATTCATTTCAGTTATAATTAAGGTTAGAAGTCGGTGAACTCCTTAATGAAGAAAAATAATGATCAATAAGATCAACGGAAGAACAAAATGAGACAATGAAATCTGTTTCACTTTTAAAGAAGATCATTTTAGTTTTTCTGAATTCAGTGTATTAAAAAGAAAACATTATTTCTTAAATTTGATTTATTCCAAGAGTTAAAAAAAAGTTCAACCTGAATGTAATGTAATAATTTCCTGTTAGTATTATGAACGAAAGACAAAGAGTCTTAGTAAGTCCTTCTCTCGGATAGACAGGCAAGAGGAAGGAAGCTTAGCAAATAGAGTTTTGGTATCAGCTTAGTTTCATCGCAGTATTAAAACTAGTGTTCTACATCCCACTGCCTCCTACACAACATACACGCACATACACACACACACATCTGCAGCTACATCTGACACCGTCAACTAGAGACATCAACCTTCAGCTCTCATTCTGAACCTTTCAGTCAGAAAAGCAGAGAACATTGAAGACCTGGAAGGTCCAACCTGAAAACCCTTCAGCCTGAGTTCCTTTAAATGCAGGCAAGTATTTCCAGGAAGAACAGAAGAATCGAGCTGAACTACAAAAACAACCGAGGTAAGTTCATGTCATCTTGTTTTTAACTTACAAGAGAAAAATGTTTCTTTCAAGGAAATAACTGAAACATACGAGAAACTTAACGTTTAACAAAGAGCAAGACTAGGACGTTTTCACTCAACGTAAAAATATTTCAATGTTCCAATAACTATGATATTTGCAGAAGACACCGCATTCAATTCATGCCCGTTCAAAGTCTGCACTTTTTGTCCTGTTTCAACCACAAACTTAAATGTGTTTTGTTTTTAAGTTTGTTTTAAGCAATCTGTTGTGCTAGCTTAAAATAAAATGGTGCATAATTGTGAAGCGAACAAAAACGGATATGTGGTTTACTACATTTACAAATAAAAATCTAAAGAATATTCAAGTCTTTTTGGTTATTTCTTAGATGTCTACTTTTTCCTAAATTACATCATACCCAGCTTTGTTCACTTTCTCTCCTGCCATTATCAAATTACAACTCCACAATAGAAACAGCACAGAAAATTGACATCATCGTTCAAAACTCCTCCTACTGTTTGCAGTTTTTCCCGGGTTGAAGTTCAACCAGAGAAATCCAAGTCAGTGGGAGAAATCCAAGACGGACCAATGAAGGGAGATGAGAATTGAGTGAAATTACATATGAAGGCTCGGGACAGGTTAGCTATTTCTATACCAGCTTTACAGATGTAGAAAAATGATTATTTGCCCGTTCTTTGCAAAACAGCACAAGTTCAGTCAGGCTGAACCTAAACTTTCAACTGTTGCCACAAATTCTTAGTTACATTTAGGACCGGCCTCTCACTAGGCCATTGTACCACATGAATATACTTTAATGTAAACCATTTTACAGCACCATTGCTCTTCCCATCGAATCTGATCAAATCAGCTTCCATTCTTCTGAAGCAGAGAATGAAGGTGGTGTGGTCACTTTCACATTATTAAAAATGCACAGAAATGACATCATTTATATAATATTGGGCTATTGGCCCAAGTTTTTATAATGGTGTATCACTACTTAATAGGCTAGAAAATAGTTGCTAAGTAGCAGGCTAATGCGATAGAGTGATTGCAGTAGGCTAACATAATTCTCCCAAATAATATGAAGTGATTAAGAATCTGTTTTACTGACATAGAAAACTACTAAAAACTAAGACAATAAACAATCCTACATATATTTCCAATTTGTGAAATATTCAGATTGGGAGATCAATCAACAGCTCTTCCAGTTAATGGCTGTTTACAGTCCATATTACATCAAAACATCATTCCCATTTACTTTCCTGCATTTTATAAGAATTAAAATCTTGAAAACTAAAAATTTTGTGCTGAAAACCAACTATGTCATCCTAAGCAGCTAAATGAAACAGAGCTCATGCCACCAAGTTGAGAAGCCGCCCTGGGCCGCTGCCCAGGTCTCCCTGTATCAGAAACCGTTTCTCCATAGATTTGAATGATGAAGAAAAACGTTCATTATGATGACAACAGGCAGAAATCCGCACCATAACAGCTTCAAATGAAGCCATGTTTTCAGTAAGAGCTCATCTGACATAATGCAGCTTCTGTTCCGATCTCTGTTGTTTTCACTGGGCTCAGCTCTCAGCTCCCTCTCACAGCCACTCCGAGCCTCTGGCTTCCACATCCCGCTGCAGCGCTGCGTCTAAAATTATAACTTTCAAAGTGGGCCAAAAAGATTTGGCCTCACCGGCCTGATGTGACGGTTCCCCTGGCGCACTGCTGGACAGTCCCTAATAAAAATAAAAACTCTGCTGGAATCTGGAGGCAGATTGAACTGAGGTATGTAGAGCCAGAAGTTTACACCTTGTGTTCCCCTCACCAAACATCTCCTGTTTTAGGTTATTTAGAATTACCAAAATTACTTCTATATGACCTTAGGCATAGAGAAAACTATGGTTCCAGCTGCAAGAAACACGTTACTGTGTCTTTTTCAGCTACTGACTTCAGTCTGACTGCTGATTGCTACAGAACAGATTATTTTTGTCCATTTGTGTCAGAGTTGAGCTTTTGTTTTTTGTTTTTAAATTCCACATTCGATTATCATTCTGCTTTCTGTTGATCACCCAGCACCGAATAGATAAAATAGAAATCTCGTTGCCTTAGAAACTTGACTTTCAAGGCTGCATCTGAAAACAAATGCACTTTAAAAGTCAGCGATGGAACGAAGAATAAAGTTAAAGGCAGCCTATAACACCACACAGGTCCAAAAATATCCGCTGCAGAAGGACTCAAAGGAAACAAATGTTTCTTTCTCAGGAAGCTATTTTACTAAGATAACTAACTATGTTGGAGCGTTCAGAGAAATCGTTGCTCATTGTCCAACTATTTTTTTTTTAACTATCTGCCAACGATTTTCCTCAGTAAAGCAGAGATAGTTGGAAGGAGCACATTTTGAAAATAATTGCTCAAATTGCTGGAACTCAAGCAGAAAAATCCTGTTTTTTTTGTTTGTTTTTTTCCCCACTGTGGAAGAAGCTCCAAATAAAATGATCCCACACTTAACTCTGAATCAACCTGACAGCATCTCTTATTGGATCCCCCGCCACCACCCGCTGCCTGGTGGATTTCTACAACTTCCAAACTCCTGAATTGGTAATAAAGGCTTTCCAATTCTGTGTCCAAAATAGAGCAATTTCCATCTCCTGGGTTATTTTCCCTCCAACCTGACAAAGCTCTTTTAGAGCCTCATAAATGGCTTCATGACTGTTTTCACAGTCTCCGTGGTGTTGCGAGGATCCTGGATTTCTCCCTGTGCAAAACGGCTTTCTGCTTTGTAAGAATGGGGTTAAAAAGTGCTGATGGGAGATTGCTCTTATTCAGCAACATAGTTGATGTTTCCTTTTGTTAACAGAACAAATTCTTAACAAAAGAAATGCAACTGTCGTTCACAGACACAACTCAACTCGACAAATTTAGTCAAGCAGACGAGTTGAAGACTTTAAGCGACCGTCTGAGTGAGAAACGAAGCGTTTAAACACTGTTGTGTTTTAACACAACGCAACGGATGGAATGTTTGAGTGTTTCAGAAACTGTTTATCTACACACCTTACGGTATGGAAGAAAAAAAATATTCAGCGAGAAATAGTTGTGTGGGCAGAAAGGTTTTAGAAAGACTGGTCCAAGATGATAGAAAAGGTAGCTGCATTTTAAGAACAACCTGTTCAAATCACAGGAATCTAGTTAAGAGTGGATATTTGAGTCTGAAATACTCAAATGCTTCTAGTCTGGCTGTGGGTTATAATTCTGTGGTCAACAAGTTGTTGATAACTGTCAAAGACATAAGCAGTTATATTCTAAGGCTTTTTAACTGTGATTTCTGCTTTGCTCTTTCAATTTTCAGCCCAAGAAAGCCTAACAACCTTGAAGCTCACATTACAAACTGAATACAGAGGAGAACATGATGCATTTATCTCTTTACATAGATCTCCCTATTCACCTTTTAATTTCAACATGTTTCTAGGAGGAAGCTGGATCTATAAGTCCTAATTACTAATATGACCTTTTATGACGACTCTTATGTCTTATGGGTAAATAAAAAACAGTCACAGAAACTGAACTCGATGAACTCCTACTGTATTACCCTTTGAAGAGAGTTTATATAGCAAGACTCAGTATTTATAAAATAACAGAAATTTCTCCACAAAAATATAAAGATCACAGACTTTTGACCTGCTTTTCATTTGCTTTTGAAAGTCGTCTGCCCAGACACGCACCATCTAACACGACAAGCTGTCTTTCTGAAGCTCCGTCTCAGTTGTGTTTGTCCAAGAAAGAATATTCAGGGGTAAAAAGAAACTTGGTGGAAAAATATTGACACTGGCAGCTTAGTTTTGGCAGAGAATTTGTTGTTCTGTTTATGGCAAACATTCATTCTGTGTGGAAAAGGACTGTGGAGATTTGGGAGTGGATGTTTCTGGCCAGCTACGTGGTTAGCACTGCTGCCTCAGTGTGACGGATTTGGTTCAGACCTCATCAGTCATCGTGTTTTTACTTTAAAATTTCAATTTGGTACTCTGGTTTTCTTCTACAGTCAAAAAACATTCATGTATCAAATGAAAGAAGAGATAAACTGGTATGGAAGGTGCCCAGCAGCGCTGAAGGACTGACCACATCTGTTGTATTTTCCTTATCTCCAGGCTGATTTGAAGAGTTGAGGTAGAAGCCTTCTGTGCCAATAAAAAACCTTAAGGCCTTTTTAAAAAATCTTCCCAAATCCTTATAGAGGGATGTGTTAATGCCTGAAGATATTTGGCCCCAAAGTAATAGAACATCATCAACAGAAATTAAAGTTTTAAGAATGACTTAGAAAAGTTCTGAACTAAATTTAATAGAACATCTCTGAGTGGAAGTGAAAAGTATCTAGAGAACTTTTTACAGGCAGAGGGGAAGACTGGAAAGTCACAATGTTAGACGATGAGACTCGACTAAAGACTATAAGTAAATTTAATCGTATTTGTTTAATAGTGTGCACATTTACTGCCTGTTATTTTGCACCGTTCTAACATTGGATTTTTTCCTTCTAACAGGTCTGCTTGCCTTTCAGTAGAATAGTGCAGGATATGTATCAGGATGGTTTCAGTTTATATTTTTGACATTACCAAAACTTAAGAGGATTTTAGGCTCTCATAGCACAAGGTTTCCAAACAGAGTGCTCAAATGGTCTGGTTCATTTGACGCAGTGCAGTGTGAAAAAGAACCACAGGAGCTGAAAATGTAACAAATGTTGCAACTTTGATCCCCAATCAAACTGAGTCTACCAAACTGAAAACACCCTCAGTGGGATGCTAGTGGGGAAATACAGATGATAAGATTCATGTCACAAGAAATTGGTCGTTGAGTGGGTGGGAAGGTGTACATTAGGGTTTTCTGCAACCATGACATTCTGAAGGTAGGTTCTGATTCGTAGCTTTAGTGGATCAGCAATAATCTATGCATATTCATGTATCTGTGAATTAGAGCCTTTATTATCTGCAGCCCATTTGTCATGGTGTGAGACCCTCAGAAGAATGACCTAGTTTGAGTAAAACCAATCCTCCTGCAGTGTGACCCCAGTGTCACAACAGTCTTATATTGCTTCCCCTTCCCTCAGTGACAACCAACTTGGGTGAAAAAAATCACGCCCAGCCCCCCCTCTCTCTGACCCACATCGGCCTCTCAAGGCAGTTGACAAATCAAACAACCTGTTGTTTTAGAGACGTAGCAGCGTCACCTAAACACCTGAGCTCAGCACAGGGGTTCATGACCCTGTGCACCTCTGACTCACCTCTCCCCTCGTCCTTCTTTGGCTTGTCTCGCCATTGTCTCCCTGGTTGACCTCTGCTTGCTGCCGACTCAGTTTAACCTTCGTCGTATCCCACACCCGATTCTTCTTCACCGCCTTCCTCTGTCATCATCATAGATATCTTTTCTCTCCTTCGTCCCTTTATTTCTCCTCATACGTCTCATCTTTCCTCGTTTCAAAGCCACTCCTTCCTTGCCCTCCTAACCTTTTCCTTTTCTCTAAGTAAAGCTTTCAACATTCCCCCTCAGTCCGCCTGTTACGCCATCCATAGAGAGATGCGCACGTACGAGCAGTGTCCTCGTATTTCCAGTCAGCTTGACCTCACTAAATGCAGCCATAGAACGCCTATTGATTTATGCATACAGATGGAGTGAGTGTGTGTGTGGGTATGTGTGTGCATATGCATTGGTCACCCCTCTCAATGTCACATGCTTATTGGCTTCCCAAGTCCCTTTCAGTCAGAAACAGAAAGTGTTGGCGCTCCAAGCAAGTGTGTGTGCGCGTGCACTTACTTAGCTTATAGTAATTGAGATGGAGAGAGTGTTTCGTGATCATTCAACTACACGCACAATCATCCAGAGTTCAAGACTGTGTTAGACAGCTCCTCCAGCCAATCATGGCGCTGAGATAAGAACAAGGCAGCCCTTGATAGGTAGATAAAGAGGATGAGTTAACCCGCCGAGGCCAGGGCTCTGTCTGCCTGTCAGTCTCTTTCTCAATTAGAGATGTCCAACAAGCTCAAACATAAAGCCAAAGTACAAGTTTTGAGAATTAGTGAGAACGTTTCAGAGATGTCTTGCTAACAGGGACGCTGAGCAGCTAAAATTGATGCAGAGCAGTGTAGGGTAAGATGAGGGCAACTAAGATGTATGGTGGCTTGCAAAAACAGACATCACATTGCAACTACAGACTTTAATATCAATCAAAATTTTTAGAATCACCATTTGTTGCAAATGAAGCTTTAAGTCTTTTACTCTCTACCATACTATAAGTGCAGAATTGTATTAGCAAAATAACTCTTTCCACAGATTCTTTTGGGTCCGGACTTTGAAACAAATTCAGCAGGATCTAAAGCGTCCTGCTGAAATGTGAGTTTTCCTCTCTCTCTCTAACATGGGGAACTGCAACATGAGCAAGTGAAAGAAAACAAAAAAGACTGGATCACTCCTTTAATGTTGAAGCTTTCGATTTTAAGACTATAATCTAATCTCAACAACTATTTAAATACATACATCTAAAAATATGATAGTATTTCCTCCATTCCTCTACTAAAAACTAATATACAAATGTTATGTGACACTGCAAATGCATCAGAGACAATCAAATCTGGGCAGATATAGCATGTTCTTCCTGAATGTGTCAGCTCTCTCTAGGTACTCCAACTTCCTCCCATAGACCAAAATATACATGTCAGGTTTACTGACCTCTGTAAGCTGCCCTTAGACGTTAAAGTGTGCACTGGCTGTGTCTCACTGTGATGGATTATCTACCTGTCCACCCTACCTCTTATCCACTGACCACTGAAGACAGAAATCTGCCTCAGCTATCTTGCAAAGATGGTCTGAGTGTAGAAAATTCATAGATTTCCATGTTATCACGAGTATATCACATCATTTACTGCAGGTATAAAGAACTGAATGGAGTAGTACAAACATCATTGCATCTGGATACAGATACCTTCCTTATGGCATATTGTAGATGATAAAACACTGATTGAATGAGGTTTTATCATGAGGCAATAAATAGTTCCTCTCTTCATTGTTCCTTATTGCCGTGGTTGTTGGGACTCAGCTGGTCAGTGCCGCCTGTCACTCATCTCCATCAGCTGTCTGAAGCAAGCCAACCCCTCGCCCCGAGCAGATCCGACTCCCATCTGGAAAGTCTCAGTACGCTTTCGGAAGAGCACGAGATCAGGCAGATATGACAAAAACCGAGAGTGGCGTGCCGAATATTTCCCAGCAGGAGGTCTGTTCCATTGACCTCCTGAGTTTTCACAGCTCTGACCTCTTTTACTGGTGGGTATAAACCACACCTACTGTTAGGAATGAGCCAAATGAAAATTGGTTCATTCTCTAAAGCCAACAGGCGGCAGGACTATTTGCCCTTAATGGAGATTAAGGGCAAATAGTCAAATAGTGATATTTTTGCTGAAATCCCAATCTGCTCATTGTTTTCGTTGTTCAAGCTCTGAGCATTACAGCAACATTTTGGTCCAACACATATGAATATTGGTTCCTTTACTTCCACATCATCCAGTACGGTTGGTTTTGATTGGCTGTCGCCTCATATGGAAGTCCTCTAATAGCTTTATCCAAATCTGGCTCCAACGTGTCAGCTCTGCCAGCCTGGGCTAAACCATGGAGATAGAGGCTGTAAACCAGCCAGGACACAATGAGGCTCGGCTAAATGGGTCACCGGCCTCGCACTGGTGACTCTCCCGAGAGGAACGGGCTGGGCAGCGTTTTGATGAGTCTACGTCCCACGAGGGGACTACCTAGATTTACCCCGATTGTGTTGTTGAAATTCTCCGTCATGTGCCTAACCCATGTGAGAAGGATGGTACGCACTTCTGTTTTCAGTGTCATCTGCATGGCTTGGCTTATCAGCTGTTGATGGGAGCATCGGGCACTTTGGGGACTGGATGAGTGGCGCTCCGGTCCAGGGACGCTCTCTGTAACCAATCTGCCTTTCTAAGCTGTAGTAAGCCCTGGTAAGCCAGTTTGAAAGTTGGTGCCAGTCTGCTGCATGCCTGGAGCGTTGAGTGGCATGTGTGCTTTTCATGTGTGTGCGTGTGTGTGTGTGCCATAATGCCCCCAAGGAGATTGTTGGGATGAAGATAGGCCACATACAATGCTCCCATTAGAGATGGAGAAAGACAGAGAGGGATAGATGAAGGCAAACAGACAGAGCCGGAGAGAGGAAGTGAGTATTTTTGGGTCATGTGGGTTGCCCTATTTAGCGGTTTTTGCCAGTATCTAAAAGGCAAATACACACACGCGTGCCCACACACAAGGTTGTATTTCTGTCCATATTATGACTTTGCATTGACTTCCATTAATTTTATGCCTAATCCTGACATTTTCACCAAACATTACTAGTATATTCTTAATCCAAACTTTAACCAAGACTTAAATCACACCTTTAAACCTAATCTCTAACAGTATTAGGATTATACTTTGGTCCCCATAAGGCCCATCAGTCTTCAGAGGGTTGGTGAATATGCCATTCGTGGTCCTCATTAGAATAGCTAAACAAGTACACACACACATACATGTTTGTTTCTCAAACATGTATGTTTCAGAAACATACATGTTTGTATGTTTCCTCGACCTGCTTCCCTCTGTTCCCCTCTCTGTTTCCCCAACCTGCTTCTCAATATTACCTGCCATCAATAAATGATGTTGATTTCTGCAGCTCCTTCAGCAGGAAACACAGAACGGAGATCAAACGGCACAGAGAGCTGTTTGAAGGCCAGGTTGAGTCATGCTCACCCAGTCATTTCACACTCTGGATGCACTGAATGCATTGACCCATATGTCTTTTTAGCACCCTAATGCTGAATCTGCATGCTGGATGCAGCCATGATACGGTGTCAGTGCCTTGAGGACATAATCTGCACGACGCCAGAATGGCTCTCCTCCTGCAGTGTTCCAGAGGATGTGCTGAGCCCGCTCTGTTTCTGGGTGGAAGTGTCTGGCTTTACTCTGCACTGAGCATCTTAATCAGAACCAGAATTTATTTCATGTTCGCAAACCCTCCTCTTGCCACAACAATGAGTCCAAAATAAGGTTATATAAAGGGTAATTGTTTCATTTTTGTTCCTTTCTTTTTGTTTTCAGTAAATTTTATTTAAGGAACCTAATACAAATAAGTCTATGAAAAGTAATATGTTGGAAGAGAAGGCTGTTGATTTTTAGCTGATTGAACAAGGGCTGCAACAATTTGTATGCCTTAAAATAATATGATGGAGGTAAAAATATTTGTGGTAACATTAAATGTAATAATATTTTTTATTAAAAATTATAATGACTTCTGAATACATTTAAATTCATTGTAAATAT
>NW_006800507.1:29051-43590 GCF_000485575.1 Poecilia formosa
TGAAGGCGCCTAGATAAACTAATATCTAGGCGCCTTCAAAGAATTTCAAGGTAACTTCCTTTCAATGTAAGGAGCAGTAAATAAAAGCAACATGGTCAAGATGAAGAGAAAAACAAAGTCCCTATCAAAAATCTAACTAAAGATATACAGCAAAAAAAAGGTTCCTATTGAGGTAGCAGTGTGAACCAGTCTGAATTGGTCTTGTTGGAGTGGGTCTTGAATGTGAGCATAGACAAAATTTCATGAAGCTCCACATGGAGGTTGGGCATTTAAGATGAAGTCTGGTTTATTAAGTTTAGCCTGTTTTGTATAATTCTGCTTTTTTAATTGGAGTTGACATGTTTTCAGTTTTGCTTCATTGTTATTTTTTACAAAACAACTTAATGTTTTATGGAGAACCAAAAATTATATCTGTCACAGAAAAAAATCACTACATCTCTCGGCTGTTCTGGAAACAACCTGGGATCTCTTCCCTGCCCCCCTTGTCCCATTGAAATATAATAACATTTAATAAAGTCTAAAACAAACCAAACCAAGTGGCAAGATTTAAAAAAACATACTAATTTTGAAAATATTATCTGTGTGTTTACTGTTTATGTTGTGACCACCTCAGACGGCCTCATTTACACATCACAAATCATTAGCATGCTGGGATCCTGCTAACCTTGCCTTTCTGCAAGGATTATATGTGGTACCAGGATATGAACGTCCTCACAGTCAACGCCGCCAGCGGACAGCGTCAGCGTCTGTTGAACAGAAAAACCCCAAAGCAGCTCAGTTGTGTGGAAAGGAAGGACTCGGAGTCATCAGAGTCTGTAGTATGATGTAAATTAGTTTAGCGTATTTATCCAGATATAAACATTTAAAGTCAAAATTAACAAGTGTTATATATCTACAGTATCTTAAGCAGGGCTTCCAATTGACCAGTCATTAGCAAGAGAATTGCTGTGAACTAAACTGTGAGTTAATGACACATTTCTAAACACCCAGTATCAACTTCTTCAGCAATTTGAGCTACAGTAGCTTGTCTTTAGAATTAGAACACTTAATCAATTCATTTCAATTAGTTTATTAATATAGGGCCGATTCATAGCACATCATCTCGAGGCACTTTATTAATTAAATCTAATCATACATATATGCCGGTTGGTCCTAGCCATTAAGCATCTTGTTGCTGACGCATCACAGTACAAACTTTGGTAGAGACCGACTCCTGCAGACCTAGCATCACAAGAGCCGTGATTTCGTAGATTCTCTGACTTAGTCATCTCATCAACACAAATTAGATATTGTCAAAGTTACTCAATTTCTCATTCTTTTCCATTTATTCTGCCTCTAATACGTCAACATTGGGCTTCCTCAAACTTGTAGTGTGTCTGCTTTGGTCTAAATCAGTTGCTGAGTTAATCAACTGGCAACTTTTTCCTGTGGTTTGGTTTCTTTTCACACAAAACTCCAAGCGAACCAAAAACTATCACTACAAACTACGTGAAAACATTCAGTTTGCTCATTGGTCAGATGCTTCCAGGGTGACACAAACATATACTGTGTTCTGAGCTCATCAAAAACACATTATATCATTAGTTTGTTTCTTGGTTTTATTTAAGACAAAATTATCAGGAGTATAAAGTACAGCATCAAACAACCATTCAACAAAAAAAGTTTTAACTCAAGTTTTAACTCCAGTAGCTGTGCACATTAACACCACAAAACAATGGTCCTCAATTATTTTCTCATTTTTTTTCTGTCATGCCCCGTCCACAAACGGTTTTACAGATATGAAATACTTCAACATCAAATGACTAGCAGCAACAGGACTCTGAAATGACAAAAGACTGAGTCTCTTTCAAAGAAAGAACCTCACAGACTTACCAAGCTGGCCATGTCTTATCTTGATAACTATCCAATCTTTTTCTGATTGAAACAACTTTTTTAAAATTAATTTTAGACTTTCTTTTGGTAATATTGCGTCTTTATTCTGCTAATATTGTGACTTTATTTTTGTAATGTAAAAAGAAAATCTTAGTCTGACCCTAACAGTCCATTGTTCTTGCTCTTTTCACCGTCACAAACTTCTCCATTTCTCCTCTTCAGTCAGCTCTGTACACTGGTGTGTCTGTGTAGGCTATTTCTTCTACTGGGTTGAACAGGCAGCCTCTTGACTAATTTGAGCAGTGCTGCCACCTAGTGACTGGAAGAGTAAAGACAAAAATAAAGTATGTGTGCTTCTCATACCTCCTCACTATTTTTGAAGTACTACTATCATAAACGAACCACTCGAGAGTTTGTTTGAAACCAACACCACCTACTTAAAATGATCTTAGTGCTCTTGTTATGGGGTAGAGTCAAAACATTTTCATTGGCAGCTTAATAAGTCCCAGTCACAATCAGGTGACATGAAGAGATGAAAGAGAATAAGTGTTCATAATGTTTTACCTGATTGGTATATGCTAGCAAACTACAGTTGTCTCCACACAGAGGGAAAAAAAAGTTGGTGCGAAAGTTATTCTAGGTTTCCAAATTGGCACGATATTCCAAGCATATTTTACTTGCCAAAAGCAGCTGCTGTGAAACTCATGGTAACCATTATGTGAGCTTTTCTCAGCCATGTGGCTCAAAGGCGGAAGATTATAGCAGCTCATTTCACCCTTTAGCTCTTGCGCTTTTGTGGGAGTTATGTTAATGAGTGAAGCCAGCTGCCGAAGAGGCTTGGCTGGAATGAAAACCGGCAGACTCTCCGTCCTCCATGGAACATGTATGAAAGGCATTGATGTGTGGTATTCAGCCCACTGTCATCAGGATGCTGGGAAGCTTTTAGGATGAAAAGAAGATGAATTATCCAAACTTCACAAGTATCATTTATAGATAGCTGTGGCTAATGTGAGCTTTAAAGACTAATGCATAGTTGCAAAGATGCCTCAGCTATGCGCGTTCACAGAGTTTATTCATGAACGCGCATAGCTGGATACAGTGACGACTGTATCACTGTTCAGTGACGACTGGAAACAGATTGCTTTAATGTGACTTTTTTGATGCTAAATCTATAAAGTATAGATTAGAAACTACTCAGATGAATCCCAAGGAGAGGTGAACCATAAATTAATGCTTTTACACAGAATAAATGAGTACAATTAAATGTCTAGCTGTGCAAGATGCTTCAGAAAACCTGTCTGTGTCAGACTACTGGAGCACTTTGTGATATGTCTGTGTTCATAGTTTTTATATTTTTTTTCACCCATCCATCGTTCCATCCTTTCTACCTCCTATGCTATTGGTCCATCACAGTGATATTTGGTATGCAGGAAAGTCAGAAATGGGTATGCATATGATTTAATCAGCAGGGAGCTGGTGTGTGTACAACATTGCCAGAGGACATGTGGCGTAACAAGTGGAGTGATCATGCAGTTTCCTGAGCATTTGCATAGTCATAATGTGCATTTTCTGGGCATACGGGCAAACCCATTACCACACAGTGCTTGGTGACTCAATGTATGTGGGAGCTGTTGTGTAACCATTGGTTCCAACATCAAGCCAGTGCTACATGTCCCAGTTGCAAAATCTAATCTAAACCCAAAATGAAGTCTCTGTCAATCTCCATGAAGAGTTGGCGATGCCCTCCAAAGAGCTTGACACAAGGGAGGCCACGTCTCCGTTCATCTCCTACGGATGGATGAAGAGTCAGTCGTTTGGCCTCCTCCAGCCAAGTGAATATTGTGAATGTGAAATTTCACGCTGGTATTCGTAGATATGCACACACGGACTAGCGATGCAACACAAATTTAAAAATGTTAAACATTTGTCACAGCTGTTGCTATCACCTCCTCTATGCTGGGTTTGACCCCAGGAGGCAGACTTTCACTTTTTTCTATCATTCATCTCTCCCTGTAGTGTGTCTACCAGGTATGTTTTTTTATTAACTTTCCTCTCTATTTTGAAGGTCGGACCTTCCAGCAGCTTCTGGGAAGGCGCTGGTAATGACGAGACTTACTGGTGTCCCTTTCTGGACATCCCAGCACCTGTAAAACAGAGCGATGGACACACCCATGATTGATCTGGGAAATTAAAACCAGCCATTCCTTCTGGATGCTCCACTTGGTTTGTCATCCTATTTGACACTTAGGGTCTACTGCTCAGGTTATTTGTTGCTAAAATTCCTAAACCGATTACTTCAAACATGTGGAAGAGTAACATCTGTAAACTCTGTTGCTTGAAACTATATTGCCTCCATGATGAGGTCGTTGTGTTATGTAAATATAGGAAAAGCTTCCAGCAAGCCATGCAAATTAAGAACTGAAGCCAATATAATAGAAAGCTTAATTACAGTTAGTAGCTGCATATGAATAACCATTCTTTGTGCCATCTGCAGCTAAAAAGGGAAAACTCTTTGGTACTGCTGTGTTGCATCGCAGGGGTGTGCATCTGTTAGGAGGCTCCTGCAGAGGTTCTGTCAACACATCACAGTTTGCTTCATCCTTCTTATAACATACTGAGAAAGGGAGAGGCATTTAAGTTACAATGTTTTCTTTCCTGCCTTGCGGGGTTATTCCAACCCTTCATGGTAAGTTTGTTGAGTGTACAGTACACCTCCTGTATGGGGTTAAGTGGAACCACTTAACCCCATACAAATATGCTCCATTAAATTCCTAACTGCATACAGAAGTTCTGGAAAATACAGAAATTTAAGATGGTAGCTTACGGCTATGATATGTGCACTTAAAACTGTTGAAAGTATGCCTTGCTTACATCAGATCTAAGTGTAACTTTATGGATTACAGTTAAAACAATATGCATTGTGGTAAACTACCACTGCGCCAAACCCTCAACACACCATCCAAACAGTGCAGCAGGGTGGTGGCAGAAACAATATCCCAGGTTTTAGTCCTGTCATATGAGGGATTGCACAAACTACTTTTAGACTAGCTGACTGGTCAATCCTTTGTTTGGCACATCAACTAGTCACAATCATGACAAACATGGAGGAACTGGGTAAGTTTGTCAGTTTGTATAAAAATAAAAAGTAATTTACCAAAGAGGAACCGCAAAGTCCAGCAAAAGCTACTGGAATAACTGGCAACTTTTCCATCCATCCATTTGATCAGCGTCACCCTGTTTGTTGAAGCTTCTAACCTGGCCACTTTTCACTCTTATAAAAACACTGTATGACAACATCTGGAAACGTAGTTCAAGCTGCATCCTGAGGATCTAACAGAGTCTATCCCTGCTGTCATCCGCATGTCGGTTCAACCCGCAGAGTCAGAGAGCAGCTGCTGGGGTCAGCGGAGCAGCCTGTGGCACACTGAGGGAGAGCCACCTGGAGCAGCAGGTGGGTGAGCTGAATTTAACAGTAATCAAAGCTGACATGTTAATAATTAGCTTAGTTTATAATGTTCCAATGTGGTCAGTGTAATAATTTGACTTCTACATGTGCAGCTATCCAAGATGAGAATACCTGAACATCAGTAACAGCCGGTGTTTGGACTTGACTTTGGGCAACTATTCAGTCCACGGTGTCAGAAGATCATCGCTCTGCTCCACTGCTGCTGAAAATGTTCTGTTTTTATTTTTACTCTCCATAACAGACTTCTGTCTAAACAGTCCTTTGACAGTGTTTGCCGTGTGTTTCTGTGACATCACAGCGACTTGCTGATTTCAACTCAACATTTTTCATGTGGAACCACTTCAACCCGACCATGATGCTGTCTTCCTCTTGAACTTCAGGCTGGGAAAGCTGGGCATTAATTAAAACAGATACAAGTACAAAAAACATCTGTCACAATAAAATCAGTTGACATCAAATTCACACACAGGGACATGGACACATGCAGCAGCGAAGTGTTCCAGCTCCTCTGCTGCATGCTGCTGCTCACAAACATTTCATGCCACATTTCCGGTCACAGGATCTCCCCAATGCCAAAATAGTTGAATGGATGTTGATCCATAAATATTTAATTGGCCTCTTGTCCCTCATCTCACCCTCAGGGAGTGGAGGGGGTAGGAGCCACCAAGTCCTCAGAATCTGAGTAAGTAGACACGACGAAGAGAACAAGCAAGACTCCATATGTCGAGGGGCAGAGGAAACATAAACAGATGACTTCTACTTGCCAAAAAAAAACGAAGGCATGTTTTTTTCTGAATGAGTGGACGCATCGCAGCGTGACAGTGACGCACCGTCGATGTTCACAGGAGAAATGTTGAGGAAGTCTCCTGAACAGAGAGGAGTTCATGATGCTCATTGTGATTGATGGCTGAGCCACACTGGAGGGAACGGAAGGAAGAAGCAGCATGATTCAAACCATCGCATTAAAATATTGATTCGGTTTCTTAAGAATTTTACATAAAGATGAGTAGCCGAACGTATTTGCCACCCAGAACATTCGAACGATGCCTTTCTGCGGTCTGATCACCAGTGAAGCAGCAGCACCGACTCTGACTCAACTTGACAAATGAATGATGTTCTCTGCTGTGGGGCGGCTTGTCTGGGGGGCATTGACATTTTCCAATGAAGTCATCATTCACACTCCTATAAATACATCTTTATTGACAGAAAGTCATTAACGTACATGCAGGAGACACATATGTTCTCGGCTTCAGAGCTTCATTCTGCAAATGTCAGTCTATCATCATTAAGCTGGGAGACAAAGAGAAAGTGATAAGGTCAACTCTGGCAAAGTTGTTCGTTTATCACTGGACTGATAAAGAGAAGAAGAAAAACAAAAGTTTTTCATTGTTTTTCTTTTACAAATACATATCTGAAGAATCAGTAAACAAATTCAATCCTAGATGATGACTAATCAATGCCAATATATCACATTAAGCTATGTGTTGTTATTATTATTATCTATGATCAGAGGTGGGTAGAACTGGTCACATTTACTTGAGTAACTCTTTCGGGGGGAAAAAAAAATTACTTATAGGGGTACGGCACTGAACTTTTTACTTTTACTTGAGTGATATTGTGAAGTATTGTTACTCTTACTTGACTGATTTAGCATTTTACAAAATAGATTTCAGAGATGAGATTAGACTCTTAAGATTTCTGCAACATATAAGATGTTTACATGAATCTGAGCATAATTACTCAGCATTTTCTTATTATTTTGTATTAATAAATTTTTTTTTAGGTTTACTTGTTTATGTATCTATATGAAATTAAAAGCCCATTACTGTCCACCACAGTAAGTAATAATTGTTCCTGTCCCCTGGCTAAATTCCTCTGTTCTGCTAAAGTGTGTTGACAAAAGGAAGACAAAGTCAAAAGTGATATTTTAATAATTAATTTATTCCAACTGGCAGTGAGGTTAATGTTTATGGTCACCCAGAGTCATGACTTACAGACATTGTGAGTTGTTGTTTCCAAGGATGTCAAGCACATGGAAATAAAAGAAAAATGAATAAGATGTGGCTACTTGAATGTTGGCACTCATCTAAAAAAGATCAGTGATGTAATCTAAAAAAGATCAGTGATGTAAAGTTTAAGAAAATTGGTCCCTGCTCATTTCCAGTGTCTTTTCCAATAACTGGCCTGTTGTTCATCGCTTTTCCCAACGGAGTCGTTCCAAGTTCCACGGCTGTAACAAAAGCAAGACTTTCACCAGACGTGGCGTGATATTTCTCCCTGACAGGTTTAATATAACCCAGATTAAATCTCTCCCACACTCATATTCATCCAAGATTGATGATATGAGCAAGTTCTGAAAGTGCCCGAAACAAATTTACCCTTGTTGAAAGCTTTTCTGGGGCCATGATTAAAATGAATGTTGCCTTCACAGTGACTGGCTCTTTTAACTTTTCTCTGTTGTGAGCGCTGCTATATGAAGTGCCAGAGGTGCGGTAAGGAAGAAGTGATAAATAAGAGATGGATCTTGACAGAAGATGCAGATGAGAGGAAGAAGGAGGAAGGCTGAGGATGGGGAAACTGTGTCTGAATTGCAAGTATGCAAGTGTTTTTGACGGATGATTGTTTTGTGGACTTCTTCTTCATCATCTCTTTCTTCCCTCTTTAGGAGTTCGCTGTTACCCCAATTCTCAACAGATGAGGCACAAACAAATGCTTTGTTTGCTTGCTTTCTTCTTTCTATGAGGTTTTTCTACATTTTCATCCTATTTATGAATTTAATACATGAGTTTAACAGATGTTTGCTATGTAATTTTTCTTCTTTGGGTTGTAGAAAAGAAAATACCCAAGTTTACAGTTCTCAATACACAGGCCTAGCAATGTCAATGCCAAAGATAATAAAAGATGTTGCCTATGTTGCACACTAAATAATGAATCAGTGTGATTTGGCAGATTACTTTATTGAACATGATAGTTTACAGACAGACATGAGAGCAACGAGAGTCTGCAAATCAACTAGTCTTACATTGCTGAATTGTTGACTTGCTTCATATGAATAAATATTTTTAACCTGGCTCAATTAACAAATTATTAATAACTTTTGCTCAAAAATCAAATAATTCCACCTTAGTTTACTTATTAGCACACAGCAGCACTATCCTATAAGTCCCAACACTGAGTAAGCTAGCTACCAGCTAGCTGTTACAGCGATGACTAGCTTAATAGAAATAAGTTTTGACAACCTGACTCACGTAATAAAATGTTAATAACTTTTTCAAAATACATATTATTTCACCTTAGCTTACTTCTCCTAGTGCACAATTACTATTCTGTAAATCCCAACATTGAGTAAGCTAGTTACCAGCTTACTAGCTACCAGCTAGCTTACTCAGACTGACAAATATGTAACAACTGCACATTCAGGGATAAAAGCCATCTTTCCTTACATTAGCATGGTCTTCTACAATACTTACACAATTACTTTAATCACTAATTTGTATTTTCCTTCAACTACATGTTTAATGCCACCCTTAGTCTTAATCAGAGGTTGATGAATAATTTCTATAACAAAACAGAACAGTCATCAATTTTAATAAAATAAATACAAAGGGTGTAATTATGTCCAAATATCCATTCCGTCATAGCAAGCTTTTACCTCTTAATTAATGACTAGCTCTATGCCACAATTAATTAAATAAAGTTAGCAGTTGTGTTTTCCGTGAATTGTATGTACAGCTCATCTGGTGCCAAACTCCAGCCACGCTGAAGACTTCCTGTGAACTCGCTGCAGACTGGAGGGACAGTGGTGATACTTTCCAGAAACCAAGGCTTACAGGAAACCCCTTCACTTGTCAAACAGAACTTATTTCCTGAGTGTTTAGTCATTTCGTGGACAGATTTGTCAAGTTACATATGGAGTGTTATGCAAAAGTCGATACAGCATGAAACTTGAAGAAAACCAATATTTTAGACCTGTATTTTTTTAGGGGGCAGAGTTCAGGTAGAACTTGTAACCTTGAGATGTGATGGATTCTGTTTGCATACAAGTAAAGAGAGAAAAAAAAGACTGAAATGGCCCCTGAAGTCGAAGTTATGACTAGGAAAGTCAGATATCCATCATGACTACAAAATCCAATATGGCTGCTGCTTGTATAAAAAGTAGTGATTATAATAGTTATAATTCACTCTATAGGTGATTTGTACACCATTAGTCCCTCATATAAAAAAGGTTTGTGTGTTTGTCATACATATTTGGGCATGTTGATATTAAATATCAGCTTTTCAGTCTATTACATTCATGCAATAGAAAGAATAAAAAAAATCTATTTAGCAAAATATTTGGTTCAGTTTCTTAGATATTTGTTTTGATCTCATATTTATTCAAAATTGTAATAATTTAAGCCATTGTAATTGCTAGTTTTGTTTCTTCTTTAGACCTTTGCAGCCCTTTGAGATCTCAAGATAAAAAGGGCATTATAAATAAAATGTATTATTATTAGTAGTAGTAGTAGAATAAATGAACAATAAAAACTGATGAAAGCAGCTTTAATACTTTTCTTTAATATGTCACAAAAAATGCAAGCGTGAAGATTTCTGCAATCTTTTCATCTTTGTTTAATAATTGATGACATGTCAAACTTTCCTTAGGGGTTTCTTCAAGCTTTGTAAGATTTATGCAATTTTTTAAACCTGTCAAAGTGTACTTCCACATAAAGGGGCCTACGATATGTTTACCATCGCTGCAGGTCATATAAGCAGTTCACCGCAGGACACAGCCAGAATACAGAGCAAAGAGTTATTTTTAATATATGCTAACGTATGACTTTAATTAGTTGTGCGTGTAATGTGAACTCGTGAAGCGGCGCCTTGTTCCGTACTCCATTAACACTCTAATTATCTTCTCAGATGGTTTTTAGGATTCTCTGCAGGTTGACTTCACCCAGTGAACAGTGTGAAATCAGTTCAAATAATCTGTGAGAGCTCCATGTTGCAGTGCAACGTTTGTTGACTGCATTTGTTAGCAAACCAGCGTGGTTGCTTGTCAGAAGCAACCACGTTGACGTGAGCTGCTCTTCCAATAAAAATGTATGTAAAACGTCATCAATGTTCCACTTATGTCGAAAAAACATAATTTTACAATTTAATAAATTTGTTTATGCGGTGTTGTTAGCCATCATCCTCCAACTGCTTCCTGTCGTCTCCTTCATTGTGGTTTACGCCAGTGGCAACATCCGGATGTTGACTATGTGACTTGTGTGAAGCGTAAAACGTGTTTCCATTGTAGTTTTGCGAAATAAATCAGTTTTAATACAGCTGAAAAACCACACCAAAAACTGCTCCAAGACTTTTTTTTTTTAAATCAGAAAACGAGTTGTTTCAAAATTGATGTGTTTCCATTTAGCAAATTCATTTCCGAAAGGTCAAATTGCGCAATGATGGAGAAGCAGCTATAGATTCGAGGTGTTTCATATCAACAGTCCCTAGTGACTCCAGCAGTAATCGTAGGTTTTCTGTCTTTTTATCTCCCTTTTTGTGTGTCTGTAGATGGTTTTGACAAGAAAATGTAGACTACTTGCCGTCCCTCCTAGTTTCCGTTGCACTCCGAGCCGAGTCTGTTTCCTCCCTTTGTATTTTATCTCACTGTAGAAAACGTCTCCCAGAAGGATATTTACAGATAGAGAAGAAGGCACGACACGAGATGAAGTCAACATTACCGTGGGATCTAAATCATGAATTCAAAGAGCTTTCAGCATGGCGAGCAGACGGTTTACTCTCAGCCATTATGTGAAGAAATGGTAAATCTGCTGAGCTTTGGCCTCAGTAAATAGTGTAGTCATTCTCCGACATTTTCAAAGAGTCAATCCCAACACCTCATTGCTGCCAATATGCCAACTGGAGTGGAATGGTGGGAGAAATGACTTCATAAACGTCACTTTCTTTTCTTTTTTTTTTTTTTTTTTTTTTGAAAAACATAAATAAGAAACTCAATTATAACAACATCCAACTGAAACAGCTGACAAACGTTACATTTAGTCAAATGTCATCATTAAAATCATCAAGAATATCCATCAGTAAGTGTATGGATCTATTTTTCACCTGTTTTTTACTCAAAGGCAGCTCTAATAAAGTCAGGGTTGTAGCCTTGAGTTAAAGGAAATCAGTGTTTCTGCAGTTTTTCTGGTTTTTAAAAGTTTGTTCCAGATTTGTGTAGATTCGGTGTCAATCTCAGTTTCAATTTGGGCCAAAATCTGAATGTTCTTAAAGGGCCGGTTGTGCCAAAATGCATTGATAAAACCATTAAACTGTTAACAATATTAATAAACAGCTGTCCTTACAGGATTTTGTGATTGTTTTTGTGGTTTTTGTAATCAAAACACATATATTATTATGCCAATTAAGAAACATATGTTAGCAATTTTGTGATATTTGTCCTAATGTTTGATGTCAAATGTGGCTTTTCATTAATCGCCGTATTAATCACGGACTATAACTTCACATCGAGTAAGGCTGAGGCAGCAGTCAGTTAAACCCAATGTTTTTGATCAATTTTGAGAAAAAATTATTGGAAAAATGGAAGAAATGTCGGAATTTGTTAATTTTGTGTAAATTTTAAGGATTTGTGAAAATCTGGAGGGACTTATTGATGTAACTTGGAGTCAACAGGGCCACATAAAAAGCCCCAAGCCGAGTTTGGCTTGGGGCTTTTTATGACTGATCTATACCACATGTCGAGTTTGACATGTGGTATAGATCAGTCAAACAGTTGCATATAAGATTTCTGTTCTTTAATTCCCTTTTTTAAACTATTTATTTCATTCTCTTTTTTGATAACAATGGTTCAATTTCTGTTTACGACTAGTGGCCTTTCTGGTTTCTGGTGGGTAGTTTGTTTGATAAGGTCGCCACTGTAACACAGAACAGCAGTGCGTACCGCGACAGACTTGATCCGAATGATTTGGTCCATTTTTTTCTTCCCATTTTTTTGGTGGAGCTGGAGCAATTTCCATGTAACGTGAAGGCATTTCAAAAACTTTCTTTACTATATCCATAATGAAACTTCAAGCACACTGTTCTATCCAGTGACTCAGTTTTATTAAAGAGAAACGCCTCATACGTTCAACATTCACCACAATAAATCTGAAATCTGTGGTTATGCTGTGAAAAGTTGGATTATTGTAAAAGTCACGCTGCATAAAAACTGCAGCTCCCATTGCTTTGAGCTGCTGTGTGTCAGTTTAAAGCCACGGTGCATGAATACATTAATGGGACCTGCATGGAAAGCTTGTACATTAGGTTTATGTCATTTTCCCAGTTAAACAAAAAGTTTGTATAACCTCCAAGGTGCTGAGTGGGTTCTGTAATCCTCAAAGCCATTACAATACTACTTAAACCCCTAAAGCGTGGAGGGAAATCAGTGGGTGAAACAAAAGATTAATTTTCAGGGTTGTTTTTCTTTTCCTTTTTTTTTTATTTTTTTGGAATAAAGTTGCATTATTTTGATGCACTGTTGAAAACAAGGTGGCTGCTTCCTGCCTGGCTAAGCAGCTGAGTGACTGATTAAGTGACCCGGTGCCGAGTTAAAGCCCAGAAATCCTGCTGCTATGAGTGACGTGTTGACAGCGTTGTAAATGAAATCCAGCATTTTTCCACCTGCATCACCTGGGTGATGTGTCACAATGTTTCTTTTTTTAATGAGATCTGCATTTAGAGAGAGAAATATTACAGATCTTCTAATGTTGCTTTTTTGTTGTCCATATCAAATATTTCAAATCATCAAACACAAACTTTTTGTGACTATGTTCAGTTTATCTGCTCAGTAATAAACTAAAAAAATTGACCATCTTATTGCAATCAGCAAAAAGAGAAAGTGGATCAGTAAATGGATCATTAGCTGTACAACAGACCTGCGCTAATCGATATAGCGCTGAAGAAATACTTTGGAATATTTTATTCTTAAAATGTACATCAACATATAGGATGACTTATTTTCCAAGACAATGTTATGATTATCTTTCTGCATAATTGTTATAATTTAGATAAAAGATTATAAGTAGAAAATTGTGTGTTGGACTCACAGGACTGTTAGCCAACAGCTATTGCCAAATGCGCCCTCTGGTGGACTCATCACAGACAAAGAAGCCTGCTAGTTTTATAACAATCACATCTTTTATGAGATAAAGGATATTATTGGACTATGCAAAACTATATACCATGTGTTATGGTTTCCCATCATCTCTGACCAATTTTGTTATCACTGCAGAAGAAAAACATACCGTTCCTTATCATAATGCTGCAACCACCATGTTAAACCAAGGAGATGATGTGTTCACTTTAATGTGCAGGGTGTAGTTTCTGTTTCAAACACAAAGACTAAAGCACCTTCTTCTTCTTCTTCTTGTTCTTCTTCTTGTTCTTGTCTTTCTTCTTCTTCTTCTTCCTTTTGCTTACGACAAACTTTACGCTTACCTTGGAAAAATGAAAATGAAAACACTGTAGAATATTTATATCTCCTAACCCTCTGTAACCTTTCACCCCAAACCTGGCAGAAAATCCTCTACATACTTTATTCATCAGTGATATTCCTCCCTGCTCCAGAAAGCAGCCCAGTATGACCTGGTTGTGTTATTACCTTAGCAACAAGCTGTCTCAGATCAAGCTTTGTATTCTGATATGTGTGTGTGTGTGTGCGTGTGTGTGTGTGTGTGTGCGTGTGTGTGTATGTGTGTAGAGGACAGAGAAAACCTTGAACTGCTTTACTTCCAGAAGATCCCGCTCCATGTGCATGTATTTCAGTAGCGCATATGCGTGTGTGTGCGCATGTGTGTATGAATATAGATTTTGGCTCCAGAACGCAGCTCCCACATTCCTTGTGACCTGTATTTGCTTCACACAACAAATATCGGATTACACTTCCACGTGCCTGTTGCAGTACAAAAGGCTCAATAAGCGCTGCTCCTCCAGGCTTACTGTAATTGTTTCAGTTATGGTTAATTAGCTTCTGTACTCAGAGGATTCAATCTCATATCGATGAGATAGGGAGAGGGAAAAAAAAAAAAAAAAACAATTGTGCTGACCCACAGGTGCCTTTAAATTAAAGAAGCATACACTTAAAGAAATAATGAGCTGACATGAAGCCTGCTTGTATTTATCACTTATTAATAAATGGAATAATAGTTTTAATTACCGTATTTTCCGCACTATAAG
>NW_006800507.1:44249-63670 GCF_000485575.1 Poecilia formosa
ACACTTAAAGAAATAATGAGCTGACATGAAGCCTGCTTGTATTTATCACTTATTAATAAATGGAATAATAGGTTTAATTACTTCAGAAAATAACATGTTCACTGTGAAGACTGGCACCTTCTGTAACCACAGCTCGTATTATTGTTTGGCTGATTTACCAATGAACAGAAAATGCTTATATCAGAAATCTGTCCTTCAGGATGACAGTTTGATCGTCACAGTGAAAATATTTGTTGTTTGTATATTGTTTTGCACTTTTGCTAACTTTGATAATGTTTAGCTTCCATAAAATAATTTTTCAAGCACTAACCTACTTGGTTGTTTTGTAAATTTCAGTGGAAAAACATTCAATCTCACTCGCCAATAATCATTCTGATGATGTTCCAATACATTTACGTATCAGCTACCATTCATGGTGGCCAGTAACACAAACAAAAACCAGTAGTGGGCACAATCTGCTAATGCGCTAATAGCTGAGCAAGAATTATGTGACAGTTTCGATGTTGTCATATCTATGCATGGCAGTAGCTCATCATCAGACTGGACAAACCTCCATAAATGTGAGGATTTGGGTTTTCACTGTGTTTATTTTGGCTTCTGTTCCCTGTGACTCTCTGTGTTGTCCTGCCAGCACGATTGTTCCCAGGTGTGTCTCGTTCCCTTGATATTTAAGTCCACCTGTTGTCTCTGTCTCTTGTCGGCTCCTCGACGTCAGTCGTCACAGTAGAACTGGTTAAGTCCTGTGTCGGCGTCAGCTCTCGTTTTTCAGTCCTCTATCAGTTGCTACCGGTAATTAGCTGTGTGCTATTCTCTCTGCCGTGCCGCCTGCATTGGACTATTTGAGCTTCTCCTTATTAAATCATCATCATCTTCATCATCTGGGTTTCAGCGTTCATCCTCACCACCACAAACCATACCAATCATGACAATAAACTTAAGGTTTAATCAGTGGTGCACAGAGAATCTGACCAAGTTTTACTCAATATGTGGTCGAGAGGAGTGAGTTGGCTGAAGATGTTGTAGCTGAAGTAACATCAACGCTTTTCAAAAAATATTTATCAGACACAAACAGCTCTGGTAAAGGTAGTGCTGACAGAACCATCTGTAATATGAGAATTCAGGAGGAACACTGGTGGTTTGATCTGTTAAATAGATCAGCGCTAGAAGAGCTCTGATAGAAAAGGTTAGATATCACTTTTGTGTTTAACATTTTAATGCAACACTATGCAGAGTGCATAAGTGCCCTGAATACTCCACCAGCTCTTTGGCTGAATAGGAAAACAACTTTTTGAGACACTCCAGTATGAAAAAAACATGTTTAAAATCTAAATTATTGTATTTGCCTCTAAATATTTTTTTTTTTTGTAAACATAAATTCCAATGTTGTCTATGAAAATTAAGGACAAAGAGGGAAAGAACCTCAGCTCAATTTTAACCAAACCAACACAAGAAAAAGAAATCCTAAAAAAAAAATACAAAAATGAAACATCTGATTAGAACGATGGTATCTTTTTACAATCTGAAAATTGTAAAAAGAAAAGCAAAGTAATTGAAGAAATAATATGAAGGATAACCAAAAGCATCAGCCCTTTATTAAGCAGCTAACAGACATATTTTTAATTATAGGCCCGTTTCTTTGCTACTGCAGGTCTTCAATATTACTAGAGTATTTGAAGGGAAAAAAAACAAAAAACAAATCTGATTTCTTTATGTACCTAGAACTCTTGTAAGGCCACACAATCTCCACTGCAGTGACTTCCAAATGCACCTCGGAGACTATTTTTCACAAACGAATAAAGAAGCCCTTCTTCTCTTCAGTCTTTTTGTGCATTCTTGTGGGATTTACACAAATGTTCAGCAGCCATGGAAGAAGCTCTTCTAAAACGCTGCCAAATCTCCTTTGAGGAGTGAAACATGTAGCCTTTGAGAAGGGGAATAATTCCAATGTGGAAACAGTTACAGAGAAAACATCCCAGTAACAGCAAGAAAATAGGATTCAAAGCAAAAGCAACTGTCCAGCCAGATCAAATCCCAGTAAAGTACAATGAGTTTTGTGACTGTAAGGTAACGAAAATGTGGAAAGTATAGGTGTGCTGATTGAGTGGCCACCGACACATAGTCGGCCAGTTTCCGTGAAAAAGTGTAAGATCAGTGATCACCGTCTCTTGCTGCTGATCACCAGAACCGATCACCTGCATCTCACTTCGCAGCCTGCCTGTACAGCTAATCTAATCTTTTCTTCACACTGCGTAAGCGCGCCACAACAAATCCTATGTAGTATGGAACTTCACCGCTCTGAGAGTGAATGGGGAAGTTTGTGTGTTGAGATGCAGAAAAACCTCGGGGGTGAAGCACGTCAAAATGCATCAACACAACCAATCTAATATGATATTTAAAAAACAAACACTTGACAGAGTTTGGTTACATCAAGGCTCACTGCAGGAAAAAAAAAAAAAGACATACAAGGCAGCCAGATAGCAGGTGAAGCAACTACCAACATTCACCTGGAAGAGCATCATTGTCAGAAAGCAGATAACTTGAAAAATAATTCAAGTCTTGGAGCCGGAGGTGTAAGACGCTGGCTCTGCTCTCACTGTTGGACCGCCGCTACGAGCTACTGGTAGTAATGTTTTACATACGCAGTGCCGTTTCTGTTCTACGGCAGTGAACTCTTCACACTAAACATCTGCAGCATGAAATTTAAACAAAAAATATTTTACATATGTATTAATACTTTCGCTATGTTTTCACATAAAACAGAAAATCTCAGAAAAAAAAATCAATCTGTGTTCTGCAGAATTACTCTGCTCTGTCAGAAACAGCCAATCAGAACCAGGATTAGTCAGCTAGTCATTCTCTCAGGAAGTTTTGATTCAGTAACTTTTGATGCAGCCTGCATTTGACTTTGAATGTTTCCTCTTTTTCTTGACATTATTTGATATACGTAGGTGGTGTTGTGAGATATATTTGACTCATGTATAATTTATGGTAGTTAGAGCATTACTGTTAAATATTATTTTACTGATTTCAGGTTTTTCAGTTGTCCTTTAGAATGAATAGCTGTGGTATTGTGCCTGCAAGTATTTTGCATGTTTATGTCTAAATTAGGTGAATTTATTACCAGATCGTTTTTATGCAAGGTCACATTGTAGCAATTATAACCTAATGCGAAAAATTGACAGCCAATCCAGGTGATCGGCAGTGATCGGCCCGCATGGATGATCGGAATCGGCAGCAAAAATCCTTATTGGAGCATCCCTAGTGGAAAGGTTCAAGTCCTTGTATATTTTAAGCTGTAGTTTATTTTAACCTTCTCAATAATTCATTGTTCAATCTAAGTGACTTTAAAAGCTTTCAATTTTTTAACTCAGAGGTCTGACACTTATGCTGTTCAGTCACTTCAAAGGTAGTGAATATTTATTCAACCACTTGTTTTATGTTTCTACAAAATTATTTGTTCCAATTTAGTAAAAATCAGTTTTCACATTCAGCTTATGTTGATTGTGTCAAAAAAAAAAAAGCAATAGAAAGAATACATAAAATATTCAGGGGGGTGAATACTTAGGCACCGTAAGTAGCACTCCACAGAGACCAAATGCCTCATCCCCAACTCTCTCAGTGGAGCCGAGTGAGATGATCACCTAAATGTGGGTGAAGGTTCTGGCAGAAATCCATAATGACTACCACTGAAAATTTAAACTTGACTTGATAAACTAGCTTAATTAAAAAAAATTCTGTTCCGTCCAGAAAATGTTCACTTCCTGAGCACACAGAGAAAGACAAATCAGCTCTCTATACATATCTTTGTCTTGTTGAAATCCAAAATGCAGTTTGTTTCACTTTATCTTTCCCTTCGGTCTTTCAAAGCATTAGGTTTACAGCAACAACAACATTTTATAGTGCCTACGGAACCTAAGATGGTGGCATTTATTCAGCTTCCCAAATCTCCAAAGTACCTTTGTGACAGTTTTGACGGTTTATTTTTTTTTAAAGGAGTGTCATGCAGTTATCCCTTCTGACAATTAGGATTTACAAAGTTAGTGTACCCTCGTATGTCTGCATAATCTGTCATACAAGGAACATACACTTAAAGGTGTAGACCCTTAAATTCCAATGACAAAAAATATATTTTTTCTTTACACACAAAAAAGATCATCCACATAATAGTTTTTCAGTCTTGTATTCTCATAATGTTCATGAATACAACACAAATTTCCAAAAGAAACATAAATGTATTTCTTTCCAAGAGTTTACAGGTCAGGCACAGGTTGCCATACAAAGCTTGCCCCACATCAAGAGCTAGCAAGAGAGACACATTTTTAATTTTATTTATTGTTTTGCTATTTTTTGCCATAAAAAAAATAAGAATTACACATATTCATCTTAATGTTAGAACCTTCACACAATATTGGAGACCATAATCTAATTTTGTGCATAGGAATATGGGCAATATGCTGTTTTGTCTTTTTGCGCTGTAATCTGTTAGCAAACAGTTAACAGATTGCTGGAAATATACAATTGTTAGTAAAATATTAAAACAAAACATTATATAAACCTATTGCACTGTGTTCTTGATCATCAAATCTGTTAATACTGATATTCCACAAAACAGGATTTCACAAGGAATACACTTTATAATAGATTTATTCTTAATTTTTATTCCCTTCGATATAGAATGGGATGCTACAATTAGAGGTATGTGTCGGTTATTAAATCTGTAAATCTGTCATAATATGAAATACAGCAGCAGTAAAAAGGGAATATAAACTGGAACAACAACTAAAAGTGCTGCTGTCGATATGTTGACTTGCCAAAGGGTAAACACCAGGCATTAGGATTGGCAATGCACCACAAAATGCCAACAGCTTTTTGTCTTTTCCCTCATTAAATCCACACTGCAGTGATCCCATGTCAGCTTCAGCCACCCACTGCCAAACACAAATACTGATAACACGCTTTTCTATCTTAAGCAGAACTTTACATCAACTTCCATTCATTTAATTTTTATTAACCTAACCCTAACTCTTACTCTGAACCTAAACATTGCTAATCCATGATTAGCCCTAATCCTGACCTAAATGTAATTCATACCTTAGTCCTAAATCTAACCCATAACCCTACAAATAGGACTTCTTACAGGGTGGGGGTCCTCATAACATAGTGTTTACTGATACACATAGACACACACTTATACATATTACAAAAGTATAAACAACAGTCAAGACTCACAAATCAACAATTGGGCAGATCTTTTCAAGACCCACCAGATACCTCACACAACTGTTTGGAAATGAACCTTTTGTATTTTACATTTTTCAAATTTATAAACCAACTTTTTGGAAAAGAAAGACATGATCTTACTGACATGTATAGACAAGAACTTTGTGGGGAATGCAGGTATCGGTCCCGATACCGCCTGCATGTGTAGCGAGCGCTTTAGCATTTCAGATAATTCCTCACGTTCATCTATGAAAGAAGACCAGATTCTCTCAGGATTTCTGGAATGTTCCACATTGATTTCTGTGCAAAAGCCTGACTGTCTCTCTTTGACTCAGCAGTCCACAGGGACGAGGTGGCCGAGTGGTTAAGGCGATGGACTGCTAATCCATTGTGCTCTGCACGCGTGGGTTCGAATCCCATCCTCGTCGCATACCTCTTGGTGGAACAAGCATGATCTCAAACTATAATGTCTAGAATCTGGCTAGATGTTCTTTTAGACTTAGCAATGTTATTTGTGTGGATGCTAAATTTCTTCTCTGAATTTTAGAACAATGCCATCAACTCCTGTCACTAATGGATAAAGTCAAGGTACAAAACATCCAAAACTACCTTTTCACCTCTTTGTCACTGGGCCATGTCTGTAACCTGCTCTCGTTGCTTGAGGCCTTAGAACAGATGGAATTACAAGGTAAAAGTATCTGCTTTGATAACTCCAACAGAGCTTTGTTTGAGAAAGCAGCTTATCGAGAAGTGATTACCATCTTCAATGTCAAACCGAGCCTTTGTGTCCTCCCTGCAGCTGACTTACTCCTGTAAGTGTGTCCAATGTTTTTCACCAAACATATTCTCCTATCAGGGCCTTCCCAGGAGATCCCTGGTCGTGATGTTGTGTCAGCTGGGTGAATTATAGGCAATTTGTTGCATAATCAACCCACACATTCATCATAGAGGCCGCTCCCCATGGCAACGCCGTTAAATAAATTAGCCCCGTACTCCACTGCGCCTCAGTCATGATGCTTTTGCTCTTTAACTTCAACAAGTGACGCTCTCTTTTTCTCTGTCCGTCCCACTCTTTGTCTTTATTTGTCCCTTGGCTCTTTTCACAGTTTTCTCTTCTCCAACCTCTCACTTCATCCTCTCTTGTCTTTTTATTCCAGCTTGCTCCTTCCTGTCTGTCCTGTATCTATCTGTCTAGACGTCCTCCCACCTTGCCACTTCACTGTCTGCCTCTTCTTCACTTTCACCCTCTCTGTTTCTGCCGTCTCTCCTTTTTTTCACACCATCTCCCAGCCTCTCCTGCCCTCTGCAGTCCCCAGACAGCAGGCAGGCAGGCAGGCAGACATACTGGGAGTTGGCAGCGGCGTCTAATGGAGACATATTAAAGCAATGCTGCTGACACTCTAAAGACATTATTTCAAGCTCCAGAGAGCAACTGAGTTCACTGATGGCTTTGAATAACTGCTTACTCTCCTGCAGATTTTAATACTCACCATGTCGATGTTTGCTTGCAGGGTGATGTCATATTAGTTTACTTCTCCTTTGCCTATTGACTTAAAATTACCATAGCATTGTAGAAGAGCCTACAAGGAGTCTTTAAGGCTGTTGTCAATGTCACACACTGCAGACAAGATGTTAAATGTTAACTTGGTCGCTTTCATTCTTAAAATGAGTTTACATAAACCACTGGACATTTTTATTTTCATTTAAGATTATTTTTATTAGCCTGACTCTTTGGTTAACAATTTCCAATTCTCACATTTAGTTACCTCTTTTTGGTTGGTTAATATACAGATTAATTTGGTTTTATTTTGAGTTAACAGTTAACTTGGAGCTGTTGCTGGAATGTCAGAGTCCCAGTTGCTTTTGTTCTCCTTACATGGCGTAACTTTTTAAGCGGGTTATTGTGTTTATTTATAAGAGGAGGGGAAATTTGTCAATCAGTATTTGTTTAGTTTTTCTTCTATTCTGCACAGAATGTTCTGTTCCAGTATCATTTGTTTTATTTGTTAGTACTGTTCTGAGCAATATTTGTTTTTCAGTTAAGTTTTTGTTTTTGTCATTTACCTGTTGTGTGTCAGCAGTGATCTGACCAGCTAAGATGTAACTTTCCCTCATTTCTTGTTTGTTTGGTCAGTTTGTACTTGAGGTTCTTGAGTTATTACCTGAGTTGAAGTCTGTTTTGTTGACTTCTGTTTTGTTCGATGGTGTACTAGAGGCCATGGTAGATAAAGAAAATATAGCAAATTCCTGCAAAAAAAAAATAAAAAAATCAGAATTTTTCTAGGAAAAAGCAAACATTTCTGAGTTTGAGAAGTTGCAAATTTGCTAGAAAAAAACTAAAAGAATTTCATCAATCTCAAAATTTCTCAATGTTTTTTTTTCTAGAAAATTTCTGAAATCTCAAAAGTTGATTTTTTGTTTTTTTCAGTGCCATTGTTGACTTTTTTCTGTCAACAATGGCACTGATACTCTGTCATAGTTTTAGGTCCAACATAGCATTTTTAAAAAAACACTTTTTGACATTTCTGTAAATAAATCAAGAACAATTTTTGGAAACATCTAATGTCACTCTTACTGGTCTGTGAAAATCCCTGACACCATCTCACACCTCTTGCATAACTCACCTTCTAAATTGTTAAAAGTAGATCATTAAAATTAATCTGCAGAAAATTCTTTGAAACTTTTTAAGAGACACACACACACACAAACACACACACACACACAGGCAGAACAAATGCTATAACTGGAGGCAGACTATAATTTTAAAACAGCGCAGATAATCTACGTTGTTGTTCACAACTTCTTCTGTTCACTGATTAGCCCAGTGAAAAAATCGACCAGAGACAATCTCAGTCAAAGGGAGAAAGCCCAGACTGTGCTGGAAATTGGAAAAAAATAAAATAAAATTAGAATGGAATTGCACAGGAAGGCAATGACAGGTTAGGTGAAACTGAGGATTGGAGGCTTATTGCTTATAGGACAACTCAGTTGGGTCATTTTGGCATATGTTAAATATCAAAGACTGTAAGACCCTGTTCGTATTGATTGATCAAGCCAAATCACCAAACACTAAATGATAGACAAACATATAAGGCACAGAGCTGCATCAAAATCATATTAACTGTGAGTTGTGGAATGGTGGAAGCAGACTGTAACCACTCACCTCCCCCAAAATGCAGAACAAACTCTTACTGTTCAAAGGAACAATGCTGACCACAGCATTGGCTGTCATGTTCATTTTAACATGTTTGCAGTATATGTATAATGACACAACTGCTTTTCTCAGCAAGGGAGTTATTTGCATGTGAGCCAGCAAGTACAGCAACGTCTGCCCGCTTTCTCTGCTCGAGTAGCGTCAACGATAGATGGGTCTTGGAAGAAACTCATGAGATTGCATTAAAGAAAGTGATGAGAAAGGAAGTGACAGAAAAGGGAGAGGGGGGAAGAGAGTCATAAGTCCCCCTAATGGAGCAGGTTTTTGCTGTGCTTTTCCCCTTGATTACACTAATGACCAAATTGAGGCAGTTTAGAGCCACCACGTATCTCTCCACTTTTCTTCCCCTTCATCCTTTCGATCTCCCTCCTCCCCCTCTTCTTAGCTCCTCTCACTTCAGTCCACCTTGTTCCCTCTGTTCCCTGTAGAAAGATGCATCTACCTGTGTGCTGTGTGTCTCCCAGCATGCTGCCAGCACATAGCGGTGGGAAAGGGCAGGATGCAGAGGAGAAGTCCTCCACAAAGGCATACGCAGTCGGGAGGCACAATGAAGCTTCCTAAGGCAACATTTCCCAGAGCACAACTTGTGCAGTTGAAGAGATGACTTATATTTTTTCTCAAATCTGAATAAGTAGGTAAAAAAATAAAAAAAAACTATAAAAAGGGAGCAAAAAAAAAAATCAATAGTTCAACATAGAGAAAAGCAGCGCCCTGCTTTCACCATTCTTTAAGTGGTAAAAATCAGCCTCTTGTTCTATACTTTGCTTCCTACAGAGTCTGGACTCTTGGATGTTGACAAACAATTGCTTCCTGATGGAGCGGACGCTGTGGAAGTTTTAAATGGTACCCAATTGCTAACGTTTGCCTATGACGTATGGAATACGCTAGCTTGACCATGAAAGAAGCTATGAAAATTGCGTATGCTGTGAGAGAGAGAAATGCTGAGCTGAACGACATCTTTGCCAGCAATAAAATGTCTTAAATATTCCTCGTGCTCCGACGTTCATTACTTAATATTTTGAAGTGTGACCAACACGGACAGAAGCACTTCGTTCATTTCCTCTACTGGCATTGCCAAGCCACACGCAGACAAAAGATCTAAAAAATTTGGAAAATCGACCTTGTTAGTCAAAACCTCTCCTTTTTGCTGGCGGTTCTTATAAAGTGATCAACTTCATTCTATAAGATCACCTTCAGGACGAAGTTCTACCAGAGAAATCAAGGTTAATGAGAGAAATCCCAAACGGAACACTGAAGGGAGATGAATCTTGTAGGAAGGCAGTGACCAGGTTGAGACAAAGCCTGAATCTGTTGATGCTAGTTGCAAACCATACCTTATCACCCACTGTAATATTATAAAACATCCCTAAAACAAATGCAGTGTGATGAAACCCATACAGGTTGAGCAGTTAAGGTGTCATGAACTTCATGACCAAAAGGCTCAACTGCTTTAGTTTTATTTTACTGTTAATCATGACAGATTTTACATAGAACCGGTGTTACAAACAAAGGCTACGAATGAACAAACATGATACCAATTGCCAGGATGATGAAGTCCCCAATATGTAACTGGAAAAAGAGAAAGATGAAGTGATAGGATGAAAACTGACTGCTTTCACATAAAACCAGAAATTCTTACACAAGCTGTTTGTTTCAGTGGTTTATTCTTTGTCAAAAAATAAATAAATAAATCAACATAAACGGGATTCAAGACTATATTCTTTGTTTGTTTGAGGGTTGTTTGGTCAGACGCTAATGTTCCAATTGATTAAACCTTCAGAGAGGCCCTTGAGGGCCCCGACGGTTTGCCGCTGGCTAATACAGCCATGTAACCCGCAGACAGGAACCTTTTCAGCTGACTTGATTTAAATTGCTCAAATTGCCTAAAAGTGGAAGTCAAACATAAATAACTTTTAGTTCTCCACTGCTTTGAAGATTTCTTCAGTGTTCTTCGCACTCAGAGCTCCACTGACCTTTCACCTTTTCCTCCCAGTGTTGCACAAAAAGATGATGTTTATATTATCTGTAATCAACCAACGCTTTGATTTTTTTATCATTACCTGATTTTTGCTTATGAGCCATCTGGCCAAATATATGATTGATATAACAGAGTGCCAATGCCTGACACCTGAAATACAGTAATCTCCCAAATTATTGGGCACAAACAGACCTTTGGAGTTGTAATAAATCACCCGCTAATATTTTGAAGATGACAGTAATTCAATATTTTTAATGTGCAGCTCTATATTTATGTATTTAACAGCAGCCTGAGCTGTCACTCTTTGCCAGATTGTAGTACTGTTATGGTTTTCAGTCATTTCATATATCTGACCAATCCCAAGTAAGTCTACTGAGGTCACTGTGTGTCTTCTGTTTTCCATCCATCTATTCGTTCACATCATTTTCCTTGCAGGGTCACAGAAAGGCAGGTGGTGCTGCCTATCTGCAGAGGTTAATGGAGAAAGTCAGTGTACACCATCAGAGGCCTGTTGAGAGCCTAGACAGTCTCACCAAAAGACAATCTAGTATTACAAACCAACCAAACTTGCATATATTTGAACTGCTGATGGAAGCCAGACTACCTGGACAGAACAGGGAGACCATGAGCTAGATGACTCCAGGATGGAATTCAAATTGTTTCTTGGTGCAAGTCAACCTGTAGTGCATGTCTTCCCCCCACACCCACCAAGATAACCTAGTAAGTGATGTCTTTAGTTACCTTCACACCATATGTCTCCCTCAATTCCTCTTTGAGCTCTTTTGGTTCATCTCCGTCTAACTATCTTAAGTCAGTTTTTCCTCACCAAAGACATTCCCACCCCTGCATCCTCTATTGTTCTCTGGCTGTTATTGTGTTCCTCATTACTTGTAAACAGCCAGAACCATTTTTAAATTATGATAGCACTGCAGATTTAGATTGACTGAAAACCAAAATGTATTCCCTTTTCAGCTGGTGAAAATATACATGTGAGTAGAAATGGAGTAGTGTCGGATTTTAGCTGTTGTAGGATTTCTCTTTTGTCTTCGGTAAAAGATCACAAGCCATTTCTCCTTCAAGTGCTAGACTATGTTTGTTTTGGTTGTATTTACCCAGAATGCCCTGCATTTTAGACTGCTTCCTACTTTTGGAGTGGTCTCCAGTCTGCTTGGCATCCACATATGCCGTAAAGGTGAACCCTCGATTGGCCTCAACCCAATCGAAACCTAGGTTTGTAGGCAGACCAGAGTTCACATTTTTGGTTCGCAATCAATTACACATTCACGTCTTCTGAAACAAACCAGACTGTCTAGGCCATCGACTTAAAGTTCAATTAAAGCAGATTAACAGGGCTGGTGTGAATGCACTGTTTGCTTGGTTGAGTCCACCAAGCAAACGGTGGACTCAAGCAAGAAAAACCACTGAGACTGTCTAACGGTTAACGGAAAGAGTGAAGGGCTCTAGCAGTTTCTTAACTCAGAACTAACAGAGAGAACTCTTCACTGTTCACTCTTGTCTGAAGCTGCATGTGTTTATGCTTCTGGTTCCCCAATAATCCCTGGAAATCGGGGTAATGGCGGCAGAAACAAATCAAATGTCTGTTTGTGCTGAAGTTTCATTTGCCAAAGTACCACACACCACTGAACTGTTTTTATTAATAACTGCTTCATTGAACAATGCTGGGATTCATATTCGACTCCGCCGACAAACACCGAGCTGCTCTTGCTGCAGTGTGACACTTTGCTCACCCAGATATGTCAGCAGTAGAGTAATTGCAGCACGTGGTGCTGTCACAAGCTGGGCAAAGTGGTGAGAACAGAAAGAAACCATTCAGGTTTCAGTCCTCTGCTCTGTCATTTCAGGCTAGAGTTGGAGTTTTCATTAGGGCTTCAAAGAACATATTAAATACAAAACTGCACCAAAATGCTTTAAAGCATTTTCAGCTAATAGTTATATATGTAATTAGCAAATATTAGTAGATCAAGAACTTTGTGTGATCATTTTAAGAAAATGTCCCCAGAAAAAATCTGGAAGTAATAATCTTCATATTTCCCCGAATGTTTCTTACCACCATTATGTACTTCAAAGTATATCAGCAAACTAGCTAAAATACTTTGTGCATGTTACACGAGGAGACTGTGATTGAGTGAATGAGCTTTAGCTTCACTGCAGGGTTTTAACTTTTCAGTTTGACTGTCGAGCAGATTCAGATGTTTATGGAAAATTTTATTCCTGCTTTAGTCATAATTTGGTTGCTTTTACACTGTGATTTTCTTGTTTTAATGAGCACAATTCCACTGTTTTTGACAACCTCAGAGCCTGGGATCAGCTCCAGCCTCCCCCCCCCATCAAGACTGAAAAATGCACGATTTCCAAAATGTTTTGCTTTCAGCATAATTTGTTCTTTTCATCTGACTAAAAGACACTCTTGTAAAACCAGAGGTTCCTGTAATGTTAAAACAGGAATAATTACTCAAAACGCTCTAAACGACTCCCAAACATTTAGGCGCCACTTTGCATCCCTTCGATCGCTTTTAGCTCCGTAATGCGATGTGTAAATTATATTCCACTTAAGAGGACTCACGTTCTAAAATGTCAAGGCTGGATTTCATTCTGACTTTGATAGACTGGAGGGTTTCTGTCTTGTCATCCATTTTCTTTCAAAGCCATCATTCTCAGTCGGGAACGCAGGCTGCTTCTGGAATGTGTCAGGTTTTTAATGCTAATGTAGTAAAGAATAGGGCTGAAACCATACACCCAGTTTATGGGTCAAGGTTCATGAGAATGAGATGACTTTGGCAGTATTTTTGGAAAAATCAAAAATCTTTTTGTTTTTACAAGGTACAGATTTAAAGTTTCAATAACTGTATTTCATGTGTAATCAGATAAAAATATTCCTGTTTATGCTTTAGTTGTCTAGATTGTCTTTCTTATGCTTGCCTACTTCAAAGAAAATAACAACTTGAAACACTTCATGTTTTTTGTACATGGAGGTGAGGGTTTGTTTTCCTCAAACTACAATGAATGATGGTTTTGGATGGAGACGATAGGGCCACGTCAAAGCTCAGGTTCTAGATCAGTGTTTCTCAACCCTGGTCCTCAGCGCCCCCCCTGCTCTGCATGTTTTAGATGTGCCTCTATACCAGAACAGATGATTCAAATGATTGCATGACCATCAAGTACTGCAGAAGCCTGTTAATCACCCAGAGATACAGGTGTGTGGCAGAAGGGAAAAACCTAAAACATGCAGGACAGGGGGGCGGTGAGGACCAGGGTTGAGAAACACTGATCTAGATGAAATTGGGCATTTTTCAGTTCGGGTTGACATTAGATCATGTTGTCTCCCAATCCAAACACATGGCTCTGTTATGAGGTTTGTTTTAAAGTCTGACATCAGCCTCAAGTCTCAGCAAATGTTCAACCCAGAATGTCCTGGAAAGCCTTCCTTACGATCAGAAACAGCTTTCTGATTATCCCGTGAACGGTGTCTTTTTGACTGACAGCGCTTTTTATTGAGTCCCTCTCATTTTGACATCAATCCAAATCCTAGCGTTTATCCACACTGGGATTTACTCCTCCATCTTTCACCTGCTTTTGTTTTTAGACTTTGTCACAACTCGGATCCCATTTGTCTCTCCTTTACTCGATGTCTGCTCTTTTTCCGTCTCTTTATCTTGCCGTGTCACTCTTGGCGTGCGCTCATTCATATTGTCGTCTGAGTTTGATGTCACAGCTCAAAACAAGTCTTCCTTTGATTCCACCCTTCAGTCTGCAGTCTTTTCTCCCGTCTTACGTCGTCCGCCCACTTATCATAACTTATATTCATTTTTTTCCCACCTCTTTCTGTGTCCCTTTTATCAATTTGTCCTTGGCCGACATTGCCCCTCTGGTCTTCGTAAAGCTCTCCCTTTGGTTTTCCTCTCAATCTTTTCTACTGTAACAATAAGAGAGTGGTGCAAAGGGACCCTGGGCTGCCCCCTTCTTCCTTCTTCTCCATCTTTTACCACTCTGCCTTCCCATGCCAGTTGCCGTCATTCATTTCTCACTCTTTGTTCCTTTAAAGACAAAATATATGGACACTAATTATACAGATGGTTTTCACGTTGCCAGTTCCCATGGTGACTGTGCAGTAAAAGAGAGGGTGAAATGGCCAGTGGTCAGACGCCAACAACTAAACTGTCACTCAGTATGAAAACATAGAAAAAGGAATAAAGGGCACCAGGTTTCTTAAACATGTACTGACTGACCTGTTGGAACCAAACACATGGATAAACAGAATTCAGCATTTTCAGAAAACAAAAAAATGTAGGTATGATGATACTGGGGATGATAAAGGGGGCTTGTTTCACATTCATAAATGTTATTAGGCCTTTATTGACTCCATCTAACGGCTGCATACATCATCCCACCTAATTTTCCACCAGATCAGATGCCAGAAAAAATATAATTTTTTTGGGCTTTATCCTAAAATTACAGCCAGAGCTACAACAGAATAACCTAGATCAAAACCTAGTCATTTTATTTTTATAATGTTTTAGTCGGAGCCGAGACCCAAACACAAGTCAATCTGTGGAAAGAGCTGTAAATCACAGTTCACAGACACTCTTCATCTGATCCAACTGAGTTTGGGCTATTGTGCAAGGAAGAATGGGCCAAGACACAAATAGACCAGAAGGAAGTTGAAGCTCTTTTCAATACATGATCCTGCTTATTAAATAATGATCCCTAGACATAAAGAATAAAGAAGGCACAACCCTAGAACTTTCTCTTGTGAACTTGTTCTGGGTAAGTCTTGCTATTATCTAGCAAGGTCTTTTTTTTAGAGAAATGTTATAATAGAAACACTGCAGGGAAACACTGGCCTTTGTTAATAATTGCTACTTTCTCTGGTTTTTGACTAGAATGTTGAAAGAGCATAATTACATGGAAATGAGGGGAATCAAATATCGAAATTTCTTTCAAATTATGAGGTAACTGATATTAATCATTGTGAGAAAGTCTTAACATTTCCTCCTGGAAGTCAGTGGGGAAAGGCTGAACAAATAAGAGATCATTTTATAAGGAAAGTACGACTTAAGATGCATTCAAACTCTCTGAAGTCTGGAGAATTTCATTTTCCCCCTTTAGTTTATTTTCTCAGGTGTGAGCAAATCTTTTAGTTTCCAACGTTTACCATCTTTTCCAAAGATTGTAATTTATTGTCCAAACTCTTTAGAGGAAGCAAAGCACGACTGAAGTGATCAGCATTATAGACACTTCATTCAATAGTTACTGGAAAAAAGCAGTCTAGAGAATGAATCTACCATCCAACACTGCCAACACATCGGCATTTTAAAACCTAATGCATTTCCTTTATGCCAATACTCACAGGTATTGGCATAATGGAAGTGAATTACAGAAAATGTATGTGTTTCAAGCAAAAGTCAAAACACTTACAGCATTCCTTTTCTTTAAACGTTTTTTTTCACATTTTGTTACAATCTCAAACATCATTGGGTTTTACTGAGGCTTTGGCAGAATTACATCAATTAGAGCATGCTTGGAGGGAAAATGTAACCAGAGTTTATTTTGACTGGCTGCACAGTGGTGCAACTGGGGACTTTCTGCATAGAGTTTCCATATTTTCCTTGTGCCGTTTTGGGTTCTCTCTGGGTACTCAGGCTTCCTCCCACAGTCCAAACACATGGCGGTTAAGTTGATTGGTCTCTTTAAATTGTCCTGCCCAAGTCGTACCCTGCCTTAGTCATTAGAGGCAACAAAAAAATTGACCAGGGTGAAGGTTCACCTATCCAAAACACAGTCACACTTATATTGAAACAGCCCAATCAAAACTTGAAAGCTGATGTCCACAAACTCGCTTAACCCAATCTGATAAAGGCTGATTTAAAGTATTTTTGCAAAGAATGACTGGAATACTTTTTTTCTGTAAAGCATTGAATCAGGTGGGCTGAATCCAAATGCTCATCACGCTTTCCAGAATTTTGTTTTAGAAATACAAGGAAACATTCTATTTGTTCCTCTACTTCATAATTTTGTGCTATTTTGTGTCTAATCGGTGAAGCCCCTTATGTTGAGAAAAAGTGGAAAAAGCTGAGGCTTTGATAAATCATGAGCTTTGGTTGGATTCAGTAAAGTTTCCCCCAGAAAACTTGCTAAGTCCAGTGGCTGGGTGCTAGGGGAATCATTCATCGAGTGGCCCATCGTGTTTTTGAGTTTAAAAATGTTTAACATTGACAGGAAATTTGAAAATATCACTTGATAATTATAAGTTATTGAAAGACCAAATATAAAGTCTAAAAAGTGCAAACATTTTTAAGTAAAGTCACAAAGTAAGGGCACAAGTAAAGTCTGGTGGCCCGCCAGGCTTATTATCCACTGATCCAGGCTTTCACTGGAACTTGCTTGAACCTGGAGGCCATGCCAGTCACCTTTTTTAAATCTAGAACGAATAGTATTCTAGAAGCACATTTTAGTTAGGGAATAACTAAAATGTGCTTTTAGTTATTCCCTGTCACCCTGTTCAGTCCTAACTGTAGTGTAATTACATCATAACATCAAAAGAAGTATTTCATGCAGAGTTTTATGCAGAGTTAAAAACCATTTCTTAAAAGCACGTCTTTGCGTGCTTTTAAGAAACGTCCATCTTGTTTGGCGTCTTCAACCAGGAGGCATAGCAGTTCCCCACTGGGTCAGACTGGACACTGACAGTCTGTTAGCATGTTAAGAGGATTTATGGTCCAATTAGTCCACTCAACCATGAAGAAGAGAGTTAGCCAAAACACTGTGAGGTCAACATCTCAAGACACCTCACAGTTGGCTAATCACCAAAAATCTCTTTAGTCCTTCACAAAAAAACAGGATCACCCCACAGGAGACATGAATACCAGCATTTCCTGTTCATAATGAAGCACTCTGTGGAAAACCCAAGCAACCTTGAATCCATCTGGGGAAATACCCTATAGATCTGAAAGCTAATTATATGTAAACAAGACAGAGTGGAGAGGAGGAAAGCTGCAGACAGGAGTCAAGTTTGCACTTATAGGACGTAATAAATAATTGTTAAGCAGACTGTAGAACCTAATATACAGTTAAAAAGAAGCTTTGGCGTCAATATTAAATGTTCTATGGTTCAGAAATCATGTCTTAAAAGCTGAGCATCCACACTGAAGTACTTGTGAAGGAAACAGTGGTTTAACAAAACATCCCAAGGTAACTATTCTGTTACCTACAGAATAGGTAACTGAATAGGGTAACACAGTGTCATGAATAAGACTGTCATGACACTGTCATAAACACCTGTCATGAACATGAATAAGCCTTCGTGAATATTTATGACTGTTGTCATAAAGCGTCATTCGGTAAATTATGACACTTTTAATACAAAGTTGACATTATTCAAAATGTTTGTTATGACAACTTGACATTAACCAAGAAATCATTACTGTTTAAACTTTACCTTTAATAACATAAAGTTACCTAGTTTTTAAAGTGCAAACAGTAATACTTTTATAACAAATTTATGTCAGTAATGATTTCTTGGTCATATCAGAAAATTGTGTTGTCCAAAGCAAGTAGCATTAGTTTTTGTTCGTTGTACATTATATTATGTATTTTACAGTATAGAAAGACATTATCTCAAATCTGTTCCTATCTGCATTTCATTAAAACCCGGTCACATTTGTTTCCACTTGTAATGGAAACAAACTGTGTTTCCATTACAAATGTGCATAAAAATTTGTCAATATTCTGCTAATGTAAAAAAAAAAAACACAATTTCGCAAAGGCTGTGTTTCCATTAAATATGATTCACAATTAAAATCTGTTGTTCATGCGATGAGTCATCAAGAAACATACCATCACTTCTTGTCGTCTTTTTTGTCTTCTCCGGCAGTGGAAACATCTGTCTGTTGAGTGCATGATGAAAAAAACAGGCAAACAAGCGTTTCCATTGCAGTTTTGCAAAATTCATTAATTTTGATAAAGTTGAAAAACTACATCATCCTAGTGCAAAAAGTTTTTTTCCAAAATAGGCTTGTTTCCATTCAGCAAATTTATTTTCGCAATTATAATTTACTCTGACGGACAAGCTGACTGTTGGTTTGAACAAGGAACCCATTCAGAGCGCCATTGTTTCTACGGATGTTCATCAATGGGTTTTCCACTAATCTGCCAGTTGAGTAACATTACTTACCACACAATAAGCAACTCTCTGTGGTAATGTAAATACTTTATTAGTCATTAAAACTTTTCTTTTCAAATGTGCACACGCATAGAAATTGAGGTAAAGCACAATTTAATGCAACCAGCTCATGATTTTGTTAGGTGTTCTTGCCAGCTAAGAGAAACAAATCTAGTTCTTTAAACTGAAACTCTCCTAGCTTCACCTCTTCTACAAGTTTTAGATGCTGTGGGAGAAGGACAGCAATTTATTAATCTGTGCTAATTAGAAATCATGGCAGCCCATTAACCTGCGGTTTATCATCAACCTCATTAGTAGAACGGTGTCTGCTTTAGTAAATAAGCTGATGACCGACTGAAGAGCACCTGTTCATGTTCGTTGGAGGATTCTTACAGTTACAGAGGATATATTTAGAGTGTCAGAGTAAAGAGGAGGGACAGAAATGGATGCTATTCAGCTTGGTCTCATTTCTAAAAATAATGAAACCAAACACTTTCATTTCTAAAAAACAAAAAACATAAAAAATCATGTATTATTTTCTTTCCACTTCAGAATTCTGAACTACTTTGTTAGTTTGTCACATGAAATTTCAACAAAATACACTTTTTAGAATGTGTGAATGCTTTCTACAGTATATGTAATACATAATGGTTCATATCTCCTTATGTGTTGAGTTTAATTAAAAATCAGCTGATATACGGCATAATTTCACCTTCTCCTCTTCCTCCGACTCCTTTCAAATCTTTCAAAACTTTTTTTCCCATCAGTCTCATCATTATTGCTCTTATACAAACATCCTCAGACACTCGCCTTCATGAATATGCAGGACC
>NW_006800507.1:63737-75420 GCF_000485575.1 Poecilia formosa
CACACACACACACACACACACACACACACACACACACACACACACCCACACACACACACACACACGCGCGCGTGCCGCTTCAGTGAATGAAAAACCTGAACTTGTCTGTTGGTATATGTGCTACTGTATATGTAAATGCAAGAAATGTCAGAGTCGACCTGTTAGCTTACTGTACTGGAGCAGACCGGGATCCCGTACGTTTTGTGCCGCAGTCGATAATTTCTGTTCCTCCTCAGCGGGGAGCCGTAAAGCTGGCCGAGAGCCGCAGAAATGACATTGATGTTTCAGAGGACATGTGTACTTTGTGTGCTGTGAGGGTTGAACATTAGTCAGGCAACACTATGAAAGAGAAAACAGACAAATAATCAATGTCCAATTTGAAGTTCTTGAACCATGAACAGCGTTCAGTATATGTGAAGACAGGTTGTGTGGCGTATCGAGAAAAGCACGACGTATTTCATTGAACAGCAAGACTTATTTCTGCACTTGAAACTTTGAAAGTGCTTTGTGTCCATTTCTATCAAAATGCATGCAGAAACAGTGAGTTTAAGCACACAATAATGCTTTCCACTGTAATGCCTGAATTAACTTATTTAACTGGTTGAAATATTTTTAAAACACCATAACTTTGTCATATCCACAGATCTGTTCTCCAGGTGATGTGTGTGTGTGTGTGGGTGTGTGTGTGTGTGTCCATGTGTGCGTGCATGCGTGTGAGTGCGTGCATCTGTGTGTGTGTCCATGTGTGCGTGCATACGTGTGTGTGTGTGTGTGTTTCTACCTCTGACAGAAAGGTGTGGCTGTCAGGTGTGTCCTTACAGCTGAAGTTCATCCGGTATAATCAGGAGTTCAAGGTGTTGCAAACTGAAAAGTAAAGAAAATCAGTAAAGTAAACCTTTACTACTAAAAACTACTATAAAATAAAAACCTAGATCCTCATTGACATTATAAGAGGAGGTTCATTTAAAAATACTGCACCTGTTAATAAAATCACAATGAAGGCATCAGACTTGGCTCATTGGCGTGTTTTTACAGTAGCTGTCCTCCTCGACTCGCATCATGTTCAGTATGGTGGTGTTTGTATGGTACTCTTACGTGTTTGACAAGTTTTGTTGTGTTGCCACAACTTACCTTTTTCCCACAAACATCACAGATAGTGTCTCGGCTATTTGTGGAGCTCAAATAACTCCAAGCACAACTTCTTTTACGGCAGCAGACAGCAGTTTGATCAATATGTTTTCTAATTGAAGGGGCAATAAATCCTGTTTTATCTTTTGCCTTGTCTAATAAAGTAAAATGATAGGGATCCTGTTACTTTCTGAGCCATAGTTGTGTCACTAACTCTTGGGATATTACAAACATCATTTTAAGTGCTCAAAAACTCTTTGTTCACTCAGCAATTTTGTGGCAATCACTAGACTGTGATTACAGATAACTGCTATCAGTGGATCATGGTGTAATTTGGACACTTTCTCTGGGTGTTTTGTTATTAGATTCCTAAAAGTACACTTCTTTGTAATTTAGTACTCATCAAGTTTGTCAGGCAATCAGGCAAATCGATCAGCTATGTACAAACAGTCTTCGCAGAACTTGGGAGTGCGTTTCATGAAGAAGTATCACGTCTTGTCTGGCTCACATTGATTGGTGTTGATTAACGGACAAGCCCAATCAGCCATTTCGCTCTTCTCAAAGCTGTAAGTGGGCTTGTTGTTGGAAAACAGTGAGATTGACAAGGGACAACCAAAAAATAGAATTCTAAAATTCTAATGTTATCCAGCACACTGTGTGGTTATATCATCTTCAGTACATCAGGGAGAAGCCAAAGGAAATAACCAAGATGGCTTACCTTCATTTGCAGCTGATCAAAAGTTGTTCCTAGAAGACATGGGTGGGTGAATGTGACAATGTTCAATTGTTAAATTGGACTTGAGTGCTACAGTTAATTTCTCTCACCATGGTGATTGAGGTTCAAAAGTTTTCTTACTGTGAAAAATTAAAAAGATGTTCTTAGAATATTGGTAGTTCAGTCTATAATGTGTCAATGATCAAATGACCAAATGATCAAAGAGTCCCTTCAACGGTTTGAAAAGTATCATAAGGTGAGGAGAAGAGCTAGAGTCACATACGTATTGAGGACATGAGCGACAACATGGACAAAAACAGATGAATTTCCATTACAAATGTGCGCAAAACTTTGATACTCCGCTAATGTCGAAAAAACTGAATTTCACAGTTGCGACGTTTCCATTAAAAAAAGAAATGCAATTATAAAAATAATAAATAAATGTTTGTTCAAGCAAAAAGTAATTAAACACCACGCCGCGCCTTCATCCCCCAACTGTCGTCTTCTTCATGGTTTGCTTCAGTGATGATATCTGGTTGTCAATGGAAATGCACCTTCTACACCTGCCATCCACTGGCTTCGTCATCCAGTTCCAGTTTGAATGCACATTTTCAGCCATACAAAGATTTTCACCAGCTTTTGCTCTGAAATCAATTAAGGAGCCTGAGGAAAAACCAATGAGAGCCACTGAAGATGTGGCACTTTAGAAATCAAGTGGTATTCCCCCTTTAACCAAAGCTCTTCAAATCCTCTACCCAAGTGGATTGGATTCTGTGTCAAGCTATGGAATTTAATGAATCAGGAGCAATAAAATCCCTCCACCACTTCCTCTGATCTTTAATTTGACGCATGACTTTTGTGACGACTGCAGACGTACAATCACTCTCTAATTTCCCCCTGAAGCAGAATTTTGCCCATGTCTCATGACACGCAGGCAACAATGATTAACTGTGAGCAATTACTACTGGAACGGGGGGCTTCCTCGTCTTCTCTCTTCGCCCCCTTCCTAAAAGGCGGCCCTGGCTATTAATACCAAAACATGTCGACGCCATTGTTTCAGCCATCACTTTCAGCGGGTTTCTTTATTCAGGGAAACAGCCGTCACTTCTCCTGACGGCTCGAGTTCCGACAAATTACGCTTTGAGAAAATTTGTGGAGTTGCATTTGAGAACACGCACGGCTCTTTGTGACGGCGGGGACAGCTGAAGAGCGAAGGGAGGGATTGATTGTCGAACAAAACATAACTCATCAAACAGGACTATTCAGAGGTGGCAGCTCTCACTGATAAATGCTACGACATCTCACTGTTAGCAATGACATTTGTCATCTGAGATTTTTTTTCCCCCACATCTTATATCTCTTTGGATACAGTTCTGTTTCTCAATGCTCTATTAGTCAAAGCTCATCTCCTTTTGGAATAGCAAAGATTCACTGGGAACTTGAGAAAATCAGGACTTCACTGCACAGTAATACAAATCCTCTAACTCAAGGCCTGAGGGTCAAATCTGGCCCGCCATAGTTTTCTGTATGGCCTTCCAGACTCCAGATGCTACATCACATCAATCAGTCCACTCAGTTTTCAGTGATTGTGGAAATTCATTTCAAAACAGAGTCCCATATTTTACCCGCTAATGCATAACTGTAAGTTTATTGCAAATTTTCTGCAAAAACTGCCCAAAACCCACCTGTAGGTGGCAGTATTTTGTACTTTTATGACACAGTTGCCTCAGCCTTATTTGAGGTCAAGTTATCAGTTTGTTTGTGATCGACATGACAATTAAAAGTCACAATTAACGACATACATAGACTCAAATAGTGCAAAATTCCTTGAAACTATTTCTAAATTAGACTCATAAAATTTGTGATTTTAATTGCAAGGAAAAATCAATCACAAAATCACACAGGGATTGAACAATGTGAAAAGAATTTTAAGAAGTACCTGTAAAATGCAGAGACAAGTATTTATTAATATTCTAACATATTTGGCGCAAAACAAAAATGAGTTTGACACCCCTGCTCTACACTATGCACACTGGCCACTGGACACCTGTTCTTTCCTGTTAACAAAAGTAAAGGGTTTCACCAACTCAAACGTAAGACTTGTAAGACCTTTTTAAGACCATTATGACTGGAATTTAAGACCTACATGTCCTCAGAAGTGTACAAACGTCATCCAGCAAATTGGCCATGAATTTGCACTTACCCAAGATAGACGTAAAAATCGAGCTATCTGGCTAACTTTTAGCTCCTCGAGTCAGACGACGTAAAGATGTTTGTGACTAAAACTTTTGCCTGGCAGAAAAAAAAAAATACATTGAATTTAAACAAGATTAAATATTCCTGCCAAGACAAAATTTAATACCTAATTACTTTTTAAAATTAAGTTGGGGTATTTTAAGGTCTTAATTTTAGATAAATAAATTTAAGACTGTTTTTAAGGATGCAATGAGTCGCTGAAATAGCAAATTATCCACTTGGGCATCTAGCCATGAGGAGAGCGATTCGCTGATGTTAAGACCAATCATCTGAATGAGGGAGAGAGGGGATTCAAGTGATTTAGATGGCATTTTTGATGGTAGCTGCGCATCTGCTGGGATTTTCACACACACATCTTTCCAGTTTTGCAGAGAAGGGTTTAAACTGAAGTAAATATACGAGCAGACAAACCAAGGTTGTTTTGCAGAAGATATTTTCATTTAAGCAGATATACGACCATACACACCAGCCAAGTATAAATGATATGTGGAAGAATTTACTTTTACAAATTCGGTAAGCACAGTGACGACACCTGCAAATCCGGTCTTGTGCAAGTTTTTCAAGTGAAGTTTAAGGTTCATAGATTTGAAAACTAGGCACATTTTCTCCATAAATCCAGCTTATTACAGTTTGTTTTATGAACTTATAACATTGTTTCAGTTTGTCTCTTTTTTAATCTTCATTTCAGTTAATAATTTGTCTAAATAAACAGAGTTTAGTTGTTCAGACATGAAATTATTAAAAACAAAAACATCTGCCTGAAAATTATTTAGCATATGTGATTTCAGCTAACATTTTCTGTTATTCTAACAGTTCAGCTGTAAGAGACATTAAAAATCTATCCATTAAGCAGCACAAGTCGTTACAAGGCAGAAAACTCAACTCTAACGGACTTGAAACTTTTGGTTTCAGTTTTTTGTGTAAAGCTTCTTTGTTTGACAAGCAGCTCCCAGTTTTTACCTTCTAAAATATTGAGGAACAGGTTTTCAACATAGGCTGTGGTAACGAAGCCTCGGTCACTTTGACTTTATAAGGCTGACCTATCGACTCAACACTGAGAAGTTAGCTGACTGTGACAGCCTGATGAAAAACGTCAAACCCCCCCACACCCCTAAAAAAAACCTCTTCCCTCCTTGGATGCCTTTCAAGCTCAGCTATTTCCTCTAAGGTGTTAAACTTCTCTGTCCAGCTGCCACTATCACAGTGTGACTCTCTGGCTTTCTGTGTCACCCCTGGCTTTCTTAATAAACGCTTTCTCCTCCAGCTTCCCCTCACTAACCTGCTCCCTTTTGTCTCTTTTTCCCCCCAATAAAGTCCCCCTGTGGTACATGTCTTATTCCGTCCTCCTTCCCCCGCGTCTAACTCTGGCTCTTTAAAGTGCAGCTCTCCCTCGGGGGTCCCCGTCCGTGTCATTACTTCAGTCCCGGATTCAAAATGTCATTAAAGTCACTGCTTTAGTCAGAATTCATTTCAATTAGACCACGTCTCCCTGGGACTCCCAATCCCGGTTTCATCTCTCTTTCTTTCTTGCCTTTCTCCTCCAGCCACAAAAGATACGAAGGTGACATTGATTCTATCAGAACGACCTCCAATTATAATACAAGAGAGTGGAACATACTCAGGACTTTTTTTTGGAATTTAATTTGAGACTATGTGGTAATCTACAAAATAAATGGCTTATAAAATGTGAAGCCATAATAAAAGGACAGATCATGTTATCTTACCTGGAGAAGCTAACTCTCTTGGTGACTTCATTCCTGGTAAATCTGAGTTCGGTGGACGTAGCAGGATGAAGCTAACGGTTAACCCGAGGATTATGAAGGCCGAAGCAGAAAATGGGTCTGATGTCAAAAATATTGTGGCAATATGCAACATCTCAGAACTGAACTACAATGACTAGAGACGAAACGGGAAAGAAAAACGGGCAAAGTATAGACACCTTTAGCTCACTTGTTTAAAAAGTTGACAGTTTTTATTTCTGTTTTTCTCCTGTAAAATCTGTTCACAGCAAATAAAGGGTAAGAATTTTTCTCTTTTTTTCTTTTACTCAACAATTACCTTTATAGACTGGAATTAATGTTGGAATGGTAGAATGTATCCAAATAAATGCAGAGAGAAGACAGTTAAAACTTTATTATGGAGATTTGCTTCTGATGTATTTTTTAAATGATGGCCATTATACAGCAACAGGATGTTTATGAGGCACGCAGATTTTTTAAATAGTTTTTTTTCTTTGTTTCACCAGTTGTGGGTCCAAAACTGGCAACACATCAGAGGCGTTGGCTAGCATTTTAAAAATCCACAATGATCAGGTGAAAAATCGATTTAAACGTTTTAATAAATTAAACCTTTGCAGCTTTGTGCAGGTTGTGATTCTGAGGAGCTGTTAAGGTCATTAATCAGAGGTGTTTTGTGTAAAATATGTGAAATGATATTTGTGAAAATGTTGAATTGTTTTAGAGGTAGCTTAGTTTAATAAATCGAACAGGAGATGCACATGCATTTTGACATTAATCAGAGTTCCATGACATTCACACATGCCCGCATTCTAGAAGCAAGTTTCTTTTTTTTTTTCTTTCTTTTTTTTTTTGAGCAAGAACTTGTTCGATCTTATAGTTTGTGGCTGGACTTGAAAATTGCTGTTCACAGTTTACTAAGATATTTTACCAGCACTCCTAACATCCACTGGGAAGGGTAAAAACAAATTATTCAACTCATTAAAATGTATTAAAATAAATGGAAAAACCTGAAAGTGAGACAAATAAATAACATCTGAAAAGCTGGATTTGATTTTCGTCAGGGTAATAGTGATCAAAGTGAAACGTAAAGCCTTGTGTCATCTCAAACTCTTCCGCCCTGTAGCTGCTGATCACCTGCTACGCTCAGCGGTGTTCCTCTTCGCCTTCATATCACAAGTAACTTCCTGTCGGCCGTTTCTATCGCCTGGTTACAGCAGAGGGAGTCCTGATGCCAGGAGGTCAATGAGGTAAAAGAAAGAAATGATTGTGAAAGTGATGGGAACATAGACACACCACAGAGATTTCAGCGAGAGCCTTTCTGTTGAAGACGTGACATCGATAAGAGGAAAAAAGCGCTGAGCAGCACAGATAGAAAGAAAGGAGAAGAGACAGATAAGGGAAAGGAGGAGAGGAATGCAAGAGGAAGTCTGATGAAAATGTGACATCTAAAAGCAAAATGAGCTAAGACGACTCAGTGGGAAGCGATGAAGTATTTCTCAGGTTGTCACCGTTTCTGCCTCTTTTCTCCAATTATCGTCACCATCTTTTTTATCTCTATGCTTCTGCCTGATAGCTGAAGACACGCTTTCAATGCTGCGCCACGTGGCTTTTAAAAAAATGGGTTTTATTTGTTAAAACTGTCATTATGTTGTAACAGGATAGCATGAAACATTTAATCTGTCAAAAAACTGAGTTCCTCTGTTCTAACTACAGAAATACACAACTCAGTCAGAAACAACCAGTCAGAGCCAGGAGGAGGGTCTTAGCGCTGTCAATCATGTTCATGTATGTGCCGACTACACTCTACAATTTTATTCTTCTTTGCTACAGCTGCTTCACAACAATGGAGCCTCCCATGAATGCTAAAGCTAGTTAACATGGTTACCGATGACGGCGGATAAACAGGTAGTTCAAAGTGCTTTACATCATGAAAACATAAAAACACCATAAACATGTCGCAAAGTCAACAATTGTGAAAACCAGTAAGAGACATTCATTTTTTCCCCCAGTACCATCGTTAAAATCATCAATACACATCAAATATGTTGGTCACAGTTTCATTTATATTATTTTTCACCATTAGCAAGCAGCACATACACGTGCATGATCAACAGCACTAAGACCCTCCTCCTCCTGGCTCTGATTGGCGCAGTTCTTCATGCAACAATAGCAGCTCAGAGAGGAGGAGCTTCATTTTGTCACAGATTATATGTCTCATGTTAAACAGTTTTAACAAATAAAGGAAACACATATTTCTGTAAAAGTTACATACTGTAGCTTTCAGTCATTCTTAATCAGTTAGAATGAAAAAAGTACAAACAAATTGGAACAAGTACAATCTGCACAAGTACAAATTTAAAGTATTGATATTTTATTGAGTAGACCGACATATAAGGCTGCATGTTTGTGATATTGTACTTATACTGTAATACGTAAAACAAACTTCAGTTGCAAAGCAGCTAAATAAAGTAATATACAAGTATAGAGAATTTACCATTGATTGATTGGATTGATTGAGAACCCACTCATTGAGAACACATCTCACACATTTTTTGACAGATTTTTTAAGACTCTTCCTCAGTAAGAGTAAAGATTTTTGTTAATTTCTTTCATGAGCAAAACAATGTTAATGTTCCTTTAAGCACAATTCAATCATTTTCTTCTCCAGAGATAAAAAAAAAAAAGCAGACGTGGGAACATTTTTCTTTACATTTACCTGATTATAACTTCCCTGGCACCGTTTCTTAGAATTTTTCACCTTTTTCGTTTGTTAAAACATTACTGCTCCTTCTTCTTTTGGTGTATGATAATTAAGTCTCATCATTCTCAGGCTGTCCTTGGAATTTATTAGACAAGATTAAGAGAGGTACTTTGCATCAGTCAAACATAAAACATTAATCAGGCTACCTGAGATTATGCAGAACAGAAGATAGGGTAGCTTCATAATGAGTTGCCTGATGTTTGCTGAATGTTCACTGAACTGTGTATATGAATATGAGCATTTTGCTTTTTTACAGAAAGCAGTTCCAAAGTCCCAAAAATGTCTTTTGTCTCATGGACTGTGATCCCCTCAGATCAGACAATATTTGATTCAAATTTAAGTTTCAAAGAGCACATTAAAAATGTTACAAAAACTGCAGATTTTTCTCTGCCAGAGTCTTCAGAGCCATCCTTTATATAACTACCATTCTGGTCCTTTTAAAAGAACCACACCTCCATGACGGATACTTTAGATCTCAGCTGCTAGAGGGCTAATGAGGATTAGAACCTGAGTTTATATTCCACCATTTTTTTTGTTTTTTTGGTTCTTAAGGTTTTTGTGGCAATAATGGCCTTTACTCAGCAGTATGAAGGGCGGAGAGTGAAGAGGAAGACATGCTGTGAATCCCCCTGGGCCAGGAATGTTGGTGAGCCATGAATCGCCTCCATCACATCGATTTTCAAGTCTCATCTTTGGCTTTCTGGTATTTAAATGTCTTCAGAGGTCTCAAGGCAGAGTTATAGTCTTGCTTTTGAAAGTTTGCATTGAACTGAGCAAGTGGTTTGGCATTTATGGTCGACGCATATGTGTGCGTCGTATTCTCTGAAAACAAGCCCTCATTGAGGGTTGATATAAATGCCAGAACAGAGAAACCCGCTCTGCAATGGCACATTCAAAATTTCTCAGTTTGGACGATGCACTATTTGGCACCGCAACCTTGAGCAAGACCAAACTCGCACTTGGCAACCTGTTCAATGTGTCAACTATAAACCTAGCTTTAGCCCACCCTGATTATCAGATGTGGTTCTACCCTCCAGCCCCTCTAGGCCCCTGAGATCTTATGGAAAAGGTCTGGCAGCACCTAGAATGTCAGCAGAAGGCCCTCCGTTGTAGGGGAGTCTTCCTGATGACCCAAGCAGATCTGGGAGTTGAGACGTAAACTGAAGACGCATCGATTCAACCTGGCTTGTATTTGAATTTTAGAGCTATTCCCTATCTCTAATAGTTTATTGTTTTATTCAGATCCTACAAGCCTCTACACTACCAGTTAGGCAAATCACAATAAGTTTTGCTGGACAATAAATCATCCCAGTAATTATTGCGATAAACAATAATATTGTCATTTTGAGACCATTTTCAAGCAACATTTTCATAAAGGCAAAACAATGCAAGTTTGCTCTCTCAAAGACCAATAAACTTCCATTTTGTAAAGGACACTTAGCACCGGAGCTGGAAGATAATTTAAATATCCAACAATAAAACACAACAATAAATGAAAACACACACAACTATAAACAGAACGGATTATGATGTCTATCTAAACAAAACTGCTCTTCAAAAATGATTAATTAGCAGAACAGACATTATTGAGCCCATTCTAATTTATCATGGGATTAATTTAATGTTCCAACAGGATTATCAATTTATACTTTATTATTTTATTGCTGTTTAGGTAAGTTGTTAATGTAGAAGAGGTTTATTGTATGTTTACTACTAGGTATGATTTAGTGTAATATTTTAGGGATGCACGCTACATCAGCACTTACATCAATAAAATTCTTTTGATAATAATTCTAGAATTATCAAACAGATGACTCTTTGGTAATTGTGACCAACCTAAAGGAGAAAAGTTTTAGTCTTGTTAATCATCAAGCAAGTGAAGAAATCAAATATTTGTCTTTTTACACTTTGGCTATAACTATCAGGTTTCAGCTCCATTTGTCACAAGTTTTCACAGAACAGCTCAGCAGTGAGCCGACATAATTCATTTTTATTAGCACAATATTATTAATAGAACTTTCCTTCACACACAAAACAAATGTCTGTTTCTTATTATATTTCGATTGACCCTTGTGGGTTTGTACATCCTGTTGGTCATAAGCAGCAGCTACAGGACACACAAGCACAAGCTGATCTCATTTACACCTTACACATCTCATGAGCTGTGAGTTCTGATGTGATCTAAAATGGTAATCAAAACACACACAGAACATAAGAACAAAAGAAACTAAATACAAAGGGATCAACTGAACAGGCCAGATGGAAGCAGAAGGAAAGAAAAAAAGAAACAAACAAGAAAAGGCAAATGAGATAGTGGGGAAAAATTACGAGTCTGGCTTGACATATTTTCCACCATAAATAGTTCTCTGAATGCTTACTAAGGTGTTGGGTTATTTGCAGCTGTATATTAGTCAACTCTACAGTTTGATCACTCAGTATATGTTAATTAGAGGCCCATTAATTAACAGCCAGTCGGTGCCAATTTCTTCGCTGGAACAGATGGGCATCCCCGACACAGACAGATACGCTGTGCTTTGAAAAATAATGAAGCAGTGATTTTAGTTGCTTATACGTTGAAAAAGGGTGGGGCTATTGTTGAGCTCTTTTCTGTTTGTTTTTCATGTTGCTTTCTGAGTATTTCTGTTTTGGGTGGAATATGAATAGGCATCACTGAGACTAATTAGTGTTCTGGAACTAGAACCTCAGAGTAACTTAGCTAGTGAAATGTCACTTCTCAAGGTCATATGCTCTTTTCCTTTGAAACATGACTGTGTGGTAATTGTTGGGTTGTTAAATATCCCTTGAGTTGAATGAGCGATGACTTTGTAAATAAATGCTCTTTTGAGAAGTTTTTGATTCTTGATTTTTCTTAATTTAAGTTCCCTTTGGGATCAATAAAGTATTTTTGAATTTAATTTACAGATATTGTACCAACATCATCAACGTTAGCTTGAGATGGGCACCAGCAACCCTCCTGACCCCACTAAGGGACAAGGGTGTAAGAGGATGGATGGATGGATGGATGGATGGATGGATGGATGGATGGATGGATGGATGGATGGATGGATGGATGGATGGATGGAT
>NW_006800507.1:75656-78140 GCF_000485575.1 Poecilia formosa
TAATAATAATAATAATAATAATAATAATAATAATAATAATAATAATAATAGCTTTCTTTTGTAATTCCCTTTATATCTTGAGATCTAAAAGGTCTCCAGATATTATCTAAAGCTAATTCTAGTCAGCTAGAAATCAGCAAGCACAACATGTATCCTGCAGTATATGAAGCCCTGTATTTGTTCCTGTTAAATACAAAATAATAATAAACTACGATGTAATAAACAGATGAAAGCTGGTTCAATTTAGTAGATATTTTTTCATAAACGTGCTTTTGGTGCAATTTATCCTTTTGTTTTTTTATTATACACTGTGAGTCTGAAGTTATTATTAGCTGGCTAGTTAGCCAAGCTAGTGGCTCTGTTAGCTAGCTCTGTTAACAGAGCCAGTTAGCTGGCCCTGCTGTCACTTTTAGCTATAAGCTAATGGTGTTAGCTTGATACTTATCCTTTCAAACGGTGAAAAGAGTAATGAGCAGCATTTCTTTAGTTTCCTTACAAAAACAGCTGACTTTGCCTTGTCAAAAAAGAAATGTCATCTGAAAGTGCTAGGAGAGTGGATAGTGATACAACCAGAGGGAATTGCTTTCTATGAAGCTCAGTAAAAGCATTTTATCAAAAATACTAACCATATAAGCACTGTAAAGGAATTTTTAAGGACTTTTTTAAAACTGTGCGAACCGAGCCAATGCTTTCGGTATGAATACTTGTACCTGCACATGCCTAGATGTGAAACATTCATTTTGAGAAAGTACAAAGAAGTTTGTATACAAAATGGAAAGGCTGAGATAGTTTAGAGACAAGGAAGGATAAAAAAGATGGCAGGATGTGATGAGGAACACCTGTAGAGTAAGGAGGATATTGACTTATTTGATTGAGAAAACATGTAATGAACACCAAAGATTTGTATTTAAAGTTCTACAAATGGCTTAAACAGAATTTTTCTTCCTTTCTCCCAATTTCCTTTTTTTCCCCGCTCAGGTTTTCTCATTGCATTTTAACTAATCTCCACAAAGTCCTTCCTCTTGGGGGCCTTCTATTGTCCAGACACTTTTAATTATCACCTCATTATTCAAAACTACACACTGAAAATATATAAAATCAAAGCACTGTTATGGAAAACATAACAGTGCTAAACGCACCCAGCAGCAAACATTAACCAGTTGGTGAAAATCACCCAGGAGATAATTAAAGCCCAGTCCAGATAAATATCTCTCAATGGAACAACCAAGTAGCAGATATTTATTAGTGGGATTTGCAGATACAGAAAAAGAGAAACAAGCAGATGTATTTGAGTAGGTGCACATAAACGGGGCCAAATTAGCAACGCAAAGTCATTTCCCAGAGGCCACCACGCTCTCTGAACCTGTAAATCACATTTCGCAACTTCTGAAAAAGTATTTAAAACTTTCTCATCTCTTTGTTTTTCTCTGCATCTATTTCTGTTGGCTTTTCTCACCCCAAGTGTTTCTGTAGCTCCGTCAGTCAAGGCATTGCGTCTGTCAGGCCACTGGCATATGACACTTTAATATATGAAGTCGGTGGAGCAATCATTATCGGTCTGTGAAACCTATAACTGAAGGAGTTTGAGGGAGGCAGCCACTTCATCGAGCGAGGTAGCTGCGAGTCAGTAGAAGGACTCTGAGAGAGAAATAAAAGAAAGCTGTCAAAGATAATGAAATGGTTGTTCAAGTTTGCTTTGCAAATTATTCAACTTCCTAAGACAAATCAGGAGACTTCAAATGAAGCTAAGGAATGTAACAGGAAGTCTCCGTAGGGTAAAGCAGATGCTAACGTGAGCAAGAAGAACTCTCTGACACATTGCTTAGACATTCTTCTTGTGCTTTTTAAGAAATCTGTTATAAGTGTTGTCTATTGCAATTTAGCAACAACAAACTGTTGTTTACCTTAAGATGAACTTTAAAATCTGTCAGAAATCAGGAATAATATTCAGGATAGGTGCTTCAGGACTGTTTGGTCTGGTTAAGCTGAACTTTAGTTTGCTTGCCTAGAAAATCCAGTTGTGTTCAAACTCTGCTGCATAAAAGCAAATTCTGGTCCTCCTTAAAACCAAGGCTTCGGTTTGGTTGAAGTGAACTCTGCTGCGGTTTGAATCCGTATGTGAATGCCAAGGGAGCCAGAGACCGCTCCAAAACCTGGAAGTGGACTGTAGCTCAGGGAATTTTGGGTAAATACAACCAAAACAACGCACATGTTTAGAGCCAGCAAAATAGAACGGCTCATGGACTGTCACCAAAGGCAAAAATACCTCCAACAACCACTAGAATCTTATGCCACTACATTTTTGTTTTCATTTCGTGAATGAGGAAGTTGCACTCTGCGTCTTCTTCAGAAGGTTTTTGTGTCGTTTCCTTGTGCAGCACCACCACAGGTGAGCGGGGCAACAGGTTTTTCAAAGGGTTTGGTTCAGTTGATAGTGCAGAATGAACTTAAACTCAAAACGTAATAAATGTTGGTCCCCAATTG
>NW_006800507.1:78269-85312 GCF_000485575.1 Poecilia formosa
TGGATGGATGGATGGATGGATGGATGGATGGATGGATGGATGGATGGATGGATGGATGGATGGATCCTACAACCCACAAAGTGATGGCATTGAGTCTAAACAGCCTAGAACATGACTAATCTGAAAAGCAGCATGAATGCAAATGACATAATAGTAATAAAGTAAGTTCAATTAAAATGCAAACACACAACATGTATCTGTAATTTGAATGAATTATCAACCATTAGGCCCTTCTTGCTGGAGGACAGTCTTGACCCTTTAATAAGATCATGTAGTTACAATTAATTAATGAAGATTTGACACAGCTGTGGCCCAGCTATTAATGTCAGCTCGTTTGTGTCTTTCAAGTTTTAATTGAAAACGTGGAATTGCCTCACTTTCTAAATGTGTGACTTGCAATCCCAGTAAGTCTCTGTACACATTGTTATGTGTTTCTCGTTGTGTGGGTGTGTGTGTCTTTGTCCTGGACATCAGCAGTTGAGCGCTAAAACTTTTCTTCAGCGGTGTGTAATTGTGGGTAATTCTGTCACACAAGATGCTATAGGTTTAATTCAAGACATAACACAACACACAAAACATACACAACCCTTTTAAAAGGCAAGTTTATGTTCTACAACTTTATCATGATTATTTTTCCTGCACAATTCAACTGAAAAATAAACATGTTTATATGAGAAAAAATATTTAAAAATTAAAGAAAAAAAAATGCTGGTTGGAAAATTGTGCAAGTCCATAATCCAATGACTTGGTAAGAAGTTTAATTCAATGTCAGCATTCAGTCTTCTTTAGGTATCTATCAACATTCTACTTAGGAATATTTACCCACTCTACCTTGCAAAAGTTCAGATGGATTTAGTTCCAGATTCAGCTAATCCAATTCCTTAAACCCTTCAGGTGAAGCTGTTTAGTTTTTGATTTGTTATCCAGAATGCCCTGAGCTATAGACTGTTTTCTACTTTTGGAACGATCTCTAATTCACTTGGCATTCATATATGCATTCAAACCGCACCAGAGTTCACTTCAAACATAAGGAAACCTGGGTTTTTAAGGAGATGAGAGTTTGTTTTTGTGGTCTAGATCAGAACTTGATTGTGCATTCACCCCCCCCCCATCCCCCAAAATGAACTGAACTTCCTGGGCAAAAAAAAAAGAGCTAAATTAAAGCAGACTAAACATGGCTGGTGTGAATGCACCCTTACTTTCCTCAGATGTAACACCAAAGTCTTCTCTCATCTCGTTCTTGTGAATGCAACAACTTGTAATGTGTTGTTACTGGAAGCATCATTACACCCCAACTGTCTCATGAAGCTCCACTTAAGCTTCATGAGTAGTTTCAGTCTTCTAATCAGAAGACAGAAACTACAAAGAAATGACCAAATAAAAAATTTCAGACTCAAATTTTTACCTTTAGGCTTCATAGGGTTCTTTTTATTCAGATTGCCGTTCATCCTTTTAGGGACATCTGATTTTAAAATGGATAGTAAAGATAGAAGTTTATTGGGTAAGACAAAGTTAACTGACACTTTAATTATGACTCCTAAGCATGAACAACCACTGATCCCTTGAGAATCAGTTACATTAACTTTGAAATGAGTGCCATTTCTTAGGACACCCCGTAGGGTGCCCAGGGTTAACTTAGCAATTGACCTAACAATGCTATCTGTGGCATATTCAAAAATGTTACCATGTGGAGCGAAAAGTGTGTTTTTGGGTCAGCGGTTAGATTAGCAAAGCAAAGGGTTATATTCACACAAGTGTACAATCTAATTACAAGACCATAAGGGGTTGGAAGCCAATTACAGCCGAGTCTCTTTTTGTACCATTAGTCTATCTGTTTGAACTTAAAGTAACAAATAGAAGAGGGGGAGGAGGGGAAGTAGCTGAGAAATTCAACCTGACAATTTCTTTGGGCTATTTCTCTCCATTCCAGCTCTTTGTGTTTGACTGAGGACGTCCTCTGTCTCTCTGATGCAAAAGTCTTACTTTGGCGCTGCGGTCTTATGTAACATCATAGCAGGTCTTTTCATCCAGAGAGTATTTCTTGAAAGTGAGGCCACCCCGGACCGCACACCTGAGGCGACAGTGGAATTGTCACATTTCTAAAAATCCACTTTGGCAATCTCACCACTGAAAGCGTTTGATTTGTCAGTGTTTCAGTGCCCTCTTAGTTCCTTTTTGTCAGAATCTGTGCCTGTTCTTTTTAAAGAGTTCCTTCTCTGCATTACCTTATTCCACCAGTGGTCCATCCCTCTACCCCGGGTAAATCAACCTTTCAATTATAATCCAAAGAGTTTTCTTTGATGTTTAAAATATACTACATAAATAATGGTCAGCAATGCTTAATTATCCTTTTACATATTGAGCAATACAAGTTAAATTCAGCAAGAGACAGTTTGTAGAGACCTTTAAAGAGAATGTTTGATCTGTGAAAATTAAAACATGATAAATCTGGTAATAGTTGATTTCAAATAACAGCAATAAGCTTGCAAACATTTAGAATTATTATTTTTATTTTCTCTTATTTTATGCAATGGTCTATTAGTTCCTGTACCTTATTCAGAAATGACAAGATCGTCCTAATGTGCCAACGAACAGGTGGGATTAAACATGTTCACCGATCACAAAATGTCACATCACACACTGTGTCCTTCCTTGAAGGGCTTTAACAAAAGTCGTTTTCTGATATTTATTATTTTGGCAGACCTTCTTAAATAATCACAAGGAGATCATATTTGTGGACTTCTTCCATTCCAGACACAAAAGAGTTCATTACCCACTTAGGGCTAATGGCTTTGGAATGGCACTTACCGTGGCAGATACTTTTAGGGAGTGGAGTTAAAACATAGTGAGTGGGAGTGATGTGTATGTGTGTGAGGGTGTGTGCGTCTACGTGAGTGTGTGTGTGTGTGTGTGTGTGTGTGTGTGTGCATGTGTGTGTTTGTGTGTGTGTGCATGTGTGTGTTTGTGTGTGTGAGAGAGAGAGAGGAGAGGGAGGACTTAATGGGGTTTTTACATATTCTGTTTTAAAGTTGGAACATCAGATGCTTTCTTGAAGGGATATTTATGTATGTCACGATTCAATTCAATTGAAATTCAAAAATACTTAATTGGTCTCAAAGGGAAATTACATTATGTTTCCTTGAGAAAATATTCACACCCTTTAAAATGTTCCATGATTTGTCTCAGCTTTGAGATCCAGGGTACATTAGAGGTAATTTATACAATAAGTCTCCATCAAGTAGCATGAAACTGTGAAATACCTTTACACTTAAAATTCCAAAAAGTGTAGTTTGAATTGAGATTCAGTCTTCCTACATCTAATTTAATTTTAATAGCAAACAAAGTCTAAGTGTAATTAACTCTCATTATTTATCCAGCTGTTCTGTAAAGACCTCAGAAGTTTGCTGGGGAACATTAGTGAAGAAGCCCACCAGGGAGGTCAGGTAGAAAGTTGGGGAGGAGTTTGAAGTTAGTGTCTAAAACAGCATCCAAAGCTTTGAAGATGTCACAGAGCTCTGTGCAATTCATCATCTGAAATGGAATAGAGTAATGAATATCTGAGAGTGCCACAGCTCGTTATTAGCTGTTCCCACCACATATCTGGCCTGTGGAGGAGAAGCGAGAAGAAAGCTATTGTTGTGGAAGAAGGTTGTTTGGAAACTTGACATGTAAATGTTACTTTTTGGCAGGAACATAGATCATTTTCGTGTTCTCGCTAAAGAAAAACATGACATGTAGTGATCACTTTTTGCACCATAGTTTCTAAGTGTTTACTCCAAAATCTCCAAAAACTTTATTTCAAACAAGAAACATAAAATAAATACACAAGAACCAAACAAAACATGAATAAGATATAAATCAGTGATTCTTGAGAATAGGGACAAAACATGTCCTATGGATTCAGCACCACATTTGAATAAAATATACACAAAATATTTTTTTTTTCAAATATCTGACTAAAGTAACCTGGGTCCATAACAATGTATATTTTTCGTGTGTTTGCTGAATTTTTTTTATTTTATTTTAAACATTGTAGTCGGTGGATGATGCCTGTAAAAGCCCTTGTCCAGGAGCAGAACTGAACACATTATAATAGTTTAAAACAATTAAAGAAATACTAAAATTATATATTATGACAATTACGTATAAGTAGTCATATAAATAATTATAATTATAAAAGTATCGGTAAATTGAATTAAAAATAATCTTTAGATATTTTCCAACTCCGTTGAAATTTGTCCCTAGTTTTTGTCAACACTGTCAGACATGAAAAAAAAATGTAAAAAAAATCAGGCATTATTGGGGGGCACCAGAACTTCTGAGGACCCCATGATCACTTCCTTTCTCTTCCTTTGCTAAGAGAGCTAGTTAGCTCTGGTTAGCTTAAGTTATTCTTTAGTTTTTCTTCTGTTTTATTCCTAAGTTGTTTGTCACAACCATGATGTGTCAACACCATAACTGACAATTTACAAAACTTTGATGAAATTTTGTGAAATAAAAGCTTAATTTTTGGTAAACTGTAAAGATTTCATGGACCTGATGAGCTACAATATGACCTCCTTCAGAATAACATCATATAAATTAAGGTAGTTTGGCATTTCGTCAACTCCGTCAGATGTCAACTCCATCAGAGTTTTTCTGACTCTTTCAGTGAAATTGTTGTCAAATCTAACTTAATTGTGCAATTAATTCATCTTCATGTATTTTACATGAATTGCATTACTTCACATGTACCAAGTTTTTCATTTTATTCACTAGTTTGTCACCACCTTCAGTTCTGTGTCAACTCCGTCAGATGGACTTTTTGTTGTTTTTTGTTTTAAATAATATTTCTTTTGTTTCTTGAGAAGCATTTGTCTGTAAAATGAGTAAACATATCACTAATGGGGTATTTTAAAAATCAGTTTATATTTGTTTTTGTCAGATGGTGATGACAAAGTTCTGGGTCAGGTCGATTAAAAATTTAATTTAAAAAAAAAAAATTGCAACTGGGAGCCTGTACCTTAGCATCTTTACATTTCCTAAACATTGCATACATAAGGTTGAGAAATAATAATAAAAAAATAAAAAAATATGGGAAAATTAAAACCCATTTTGTCCCTATTCTCAAGAATCACTGAAATATAAAAACAAAATCTATTGCATCATAGAACATGTAAATAATCTAGTCAAAATTAAAATGGCGATTGAGGGTTGTAGTCTTTTAAAGGCAGATATAACTTGAATTGAAGTTAGCACTTCAGTGTTAGGTTCCTGCTGTGTTGTTGTTGTCCTTTAGCGTTAGCAAAACTATTGTTTATGATTAGCACTTTAGGGTTTAGCTAGCTTTTTAGTTAGCCCATCTTTAAAATTAATCCTTTTTCATTGTGATCATAATTATTGTTGAGCGATTACAGTGTCTCTGAAAGGCAGGTAACATTTGTTATTTTTGCATCAATAAAGTTTATTAAGCCAACAGTCTAAAGAAAGCATCCACTAACCTTGAGTAGTTAAGGTGGTGGCAAGGTGAAGGGAGCTATTTCTAACTGTGTCACAACTTCCATGAGGGCTGAGTCAACAGAATGTCAAGAAGTAAATCAGAGAAAATAGTCCCTATACATTCCTAACCATTTGTGCTATATCTGTTCAATTTATTGTATTTTTTTAAGTTTTTTTTTTTCAAGAAATGTGGGGAGGGAAGTAGATGGTTACGCCAATCTAATGACCGTCCTAATAGGGCCAAGAAAGACTAGACAGGAAGATGAAAATCTACTACACAGAGCAACAAGAAAGACATCTGGAGAGGAGGCACCGAAAGACAAGATGGGAGGCAGATGGGCAAAAATAGACAGAGAGAGAAGAGAGCAGGAGCTAGAGCGCCATCAACCCAGCAAGAGACAACGTGGCACAGTCAGAAGTCGGCCTAATAGGCCACCGCTACCTTGAGAAGTGTAAAGTAGGTCTGTGAAGAGCAGGCCGTGAAAAGACTGAGTGGTACAACACGCTGTTAATAGGTTAAACTGTAGTTATGCTCATTAATCAGAAAGCATGGAGTTACAGTAGGAGTGAAATGAGAGATGGACGGATGGAGGCTTTGGATGAGAATAATTAGGTATTTTCAGACCAACAGGAACACTGACTGATCTCTTATGCTTTCTACTTCTCCATCTTCTTGTTACACGATTGTAGTGAAGTCAGGAATGATGTGATTTTTCCTATATTTTCAACCATTTTCATGATTTGATGGCACAATTTGGATACTGTATCTGACTTGGGGATTAAGTTGATCTTTTCATCTCACTGAGAACAAAATTGTAGAAGCAAATATTGCTTTGAAAAGTTGACGAGTGTGTAACTTTCTGGTGTTGCTTTCTTGGCACATTTATGTGTTTCAGATCCTCAAACAATTTTTCAAACTACAAATGGGGATTCAGTTGTACTAAGATTAGAATTCTAGGTTTTAGTCAAAGACTATGTGATTCATGCAATTGAAGAGTTTATATGCCAAATTCCAGAAGAAAATTGAGAAGATTTGGCATCAGGACTTCCAGACAAAAGCATGAGAGAAAGAAATGGATATCTATTGTGCTATTTTACGCAGGTCTTTTCAGACCTGGTTTTGGTTTTAGGCACAATTAAGTACTGCCAATACAATTATGGAGACTTAAAAGCCATAATTTTAAAACATAGTTTCTCAGGCCTTTGCTCAAGTTATGGGCATTGATGGGAACTTCCAGTCTGAGACCACTGAGATATTTAACATGTTTTTCTTAAAGCATGTTATCTCGACTGTCACGTCTCCCTTGCACAAGGAAGACCCCATTGAGCTGCTGAAGCTCAGTGTAAGATTTCCTTCTCTGGTGCAACAGGTCATTGCTGTGATCCAAGACCCAAGGTGTAGGTTGTGCAAGGAGGCCCCTGAAACAGTCCAGCACATAACAGCAGTGTGAAAGATGCTGACAGGGAAAGCATACATGGAACGACATAACCAAGTGTCGGGCATAGTGTACAGACTCGGCTCTTCTCCACCCAACCAGCTAAAGTGTACTCTCAATGGCAGGGTA